>NC_048899.1:27981004-28062171 GCF_011077185.1 Oxyura jamaicensis | reverse complement strand
TCCTTTCCTTTCCTTTCCTTTCCTTTCCTTTCCTTTCCTTTCCTTTCTTCAGGTGATCTATCCAGAGGGACCAATTCCTGCTAAACATTTTGTTCCCAAAGAAAGCAAAATTTTTTTTTTTTGAAAGCAAAAAATATTAAGTTAATAGAATTTCCAACTGTCTTTAGAACACTGAAAAGCTTACAAAGATGATCATCACAGCATTGGTGTTAGAGGTGAAAAGCAAGAGTGGAGGTACCCTGTCTGGTCTATAACAATTAGTTATACTGAGTCCCCTGATAAGTGCTATTAATTAATCTTTAGAAATATTTTGAAGTGTCAGTAAAACCAAACACTACTGGCTACATTCTGAGTTCCTAGGCTTCAGCTCCAGCTATCCAGACTTTGCAGGACACATGTTCACATCCATCAAGCCATTTCCAAATTCTTCACAATTGGACCTTGAGTAATTTGGCAGGAAGGAAAGTCTCTAAAGCAAATAATGCAACATGCCTACTCCTTTCCTGCCTACTCCAAAGACAGCTGAAACTAATGAGAGGCTTCCCACTGGTTAAATAGGCTTTGGAAGTGACCCATTGAGGGGGGTGGCATGCTTGGTACTGGTGGTGTTAGAAGGACTGGCAGAAGAAAGCGAACTTTTGATAGAGGTATGTGAGAAAGGTCATTTCACTGGACAATGGAGTTGTGAGGCAACACATATGTCTTGTTGACACGATAGGTCTTGTTGACTTATACACTATAAATCTATGTACATTGCTGTGGGGGCCCACTCTTAAGCTGCATATTAACTTAAATCATTTGATTTGCAAATAGGCGGACAGACAAGTAACTTATTTGGGGCACACTGCTATTCAATTTGCATAGCAAATAGAGCCTAAGATGTGCATGAAAAGTTCCCTGGACAACTGTATGCAAGTTGTTTAAAACTTTGCTTCTGCCTTAAGACATGCAGCTGGCTGAGTGTCATCTCAAGGAACGGATGAGATTTACAACATTCATTTTAGAGGTGTTTGCTCAGAAAAATAATATCCTAAGGTTGCTTTGGAGCTTGCAAATCACTTCCCCACCTTAAAGAATTTATGACACAACATTTGTGTGAGTCTAGTGCAAATCTGGGGTAGAAGCACATTATGTCCAAGGCTGTAGAAATTTTATTCCTCTGTCCACAGAGGCTGTACAGTCCTTTGCTTGAACATAATAATTTCCTCAGTGTACCAAACCATATTCTTCTGGCTTAACACTTTTTAGATGACTACGTTATGTGAATAAATGCAATCTGGAGGGAAGTGAATAATTCAGTGGGCTTTCCATGAAGACATTGGAAGAGGTGCTCAACCTGATGCTTCACTTGATTAGCGACTCCCCACATTCTTGCCAAGACTCCCTTATTACATTCCGTTTCTTAATTTTGTTGCTGTAGTTGCAGTTGTACAGAAGGTCTCAGATTTCCAGAGTGTGCACCGCATCCTGAGGGAGAGGAAACAACCCCCTTATGAGACAATTTAAATTTGACCATCTTGTCTCCTGCTGCCAATCAGCTGCTGTCCCTGTTGTAACCAATACAGGTACTCAACTGGAAAAGAAACACTGGGAAAATATTAATTCTTTCGGTGTGTTAAAGTAAAGTTAGCTACCTGAAAGCAATCAGAACAAACCAGTCTCTCGGTACAAAGCATCACTGGAAGATCACAAATCTCCTGTTGTGATAACATGTACTACCTATGTTAATGTGTGACTATCTACCACTAGACAAACTTCCATCTTTCAGCCACAAGGAAACCAAATGCTGCTCCTGGAGCCAAGCTGGGTATGATAAAGAACCGAAGTTTCTAGTAAATGGATCTTGCTTGCATATCAGAGAAATGGCACAATAAAAATGTTCTGTAAAGACTACAGTACCAATAGTGGTTACATAAATTGGTGAAAGATTAAACAAATTTCAGACCCCTGTGTCACCTCCTTTTCCAAACATCTAACCAGGATTATTCTCTTAATTCTTCAGCTGTGGAATGAGGTACATATTGTCCCCTTTTAATCCTTCTACTACTTAGCGCAGTACCTCACTATCAGCAAATTTTCCGTCTAAATTTTCCTTTGCTCAGCTTGGTTTTAACAGCTTTCTCTGTCAATTTCCTCTCCAGCAAAAAGGTCCTCACTTATCAGTTTTTCTAATCTTTTGTTACATATGTTTACAATAATAATAATGATTTATTTATTTATTACATTTTGATGCACATACTGCCTGGAAATCTTGTTTAGGCAGTTTGAGGATTTGGGACACTTGTCCATATTTTCTAGCTATTCCACAGATATGCATGCTTGAAAATGGTCCAAACCAGCAAGTGTGTCAAAGTTCCCTCCTGATTTTATCTATTTATGGCTTGTAAGCCTCAGTTTGAAATTCGGTATTCCCATTTATGAATTGTAATCTCCCATATTCCTTCTCCTGTTGTCTTGAATGTCTTGCTTGAGTAAGCAGTTCAGCCCAAGTACTACAACATTTCTCAACTGTGAGGTGGACCTCAAGGGTGAGCATCAGAAGTCCTTAAGGTGGGATTTTAGAAGAAGCCACCTTGTTGGCTAATAATAATAATAATAATAATAATAATAATAATAATAAAAAGACCATTTGCAGGAAGTAAAAAAATGATGCAAGAAGTGGAGTTATTTTGGAGGGGAGAATTGTGAAGTAAACTATCTAGGAGAGATTGAAGCAAACACTATCTGCATCATCTGCTATGTCTCTACTTTGGTGAATTCTTTGCAATAGGACTTCACTAATTCATCTCTTTCATCACCTTATTCATCATTCCCGCTTCTCTACTGACTTGACTCAAGCAAACAGCAGCATCTGAAGCGTGTAAGGAAAGTTATACAGAATCTGTCTTTAAAGTGACCTGCTTCTTTTTTAAGCAACTTCCATGCCCTAACCAGGCTTTGGAGGTTCTCTGTTAGATAATGTAAAATGACACTAACTGGGCTATTTATATCACTGCAAAGTGACTACATGATGGGATAATTAGCAGTGCTATATCTGCTGGAGTGAGCGATAACACTTAACGCATTTTTGTGTAAAGTAACACAAACAATAGTGCCTGCAGGTTAAACAGTACCTGAGCAGCTGATAGGTCTCCTGAACTGTTATTTCCATGAGGCAATATCTACCAGCTTCATTCATGCATGAGGTACAGTTGTAGTGCTGGTTTTATTACCTCTTGCAGTACTTGCCCTCTATGCAGGTAAATGATTTTTGCAAGCAAGCTTGCTTTGGGCAAGTATGGGTATTCAAAGTATTTTGCAAACAAGTTAAGTTGTGTAGATTTGTAGATCTGCAAGCTAAAATGTGACCCTTGGATGGAAAAGTCCAAGTTCTTAGTCATTCAGTCTCACACTGTTACTCCTGGATGGAGTCCAATAATTTGTCCTGTGCTTTGGCTTATATGTTACTTCAGAAAACACAGCCTGTCTTGACCTGAAACCACAGAGGCATGAGTGTGATCTTTTTCACCCATATCTTGGTAGAAAAGAGAGATTGTAGCTTTGCTAATGAGAGGCTTGGCTTCTTTTAATATTAGTACAGACACAGAGAAGAAAAACCTGTTATGCTCTATTTCAGTGTATTTCAATGGTTAATCATGCTCATTAAAAATGTTTAATATGAATTTGCTCAATTTTAATTTCCATAAATTGTCAGTTACATTTTTCTCTGCAAGATTAAAGGACCATTTTGTATATGCTATTTTCTCCCCAGGAAGGTTACTAATGTACTAATCGTGGCTATCTCAAGTCTTCTTTGAGATAAGATCAAATTTTCTCCCTGTAAATATTTTTCTCCATCCCTTGAGCTATGTTTGTGTCTCCTCCCTGCACACCCTGTAGTTTTTCAACATCCTCTTTAAAATGTCAACACCAGAACTGGACATGATATTCCAGCATGCAAGAAATGTGCCAGCATCAGGTGAGTATTGCCAGGCAAGGAACTAAAATCATTGCTATCCTTCTCTGCAGTGCTTGCCTCATCCAAAGAATGAGTTCGTTCACCCATTATATCACCCTTTCAAAGCATGTTGAGTCATTCTTTTATTATGAACTGTAAATATTACTCACTGGTTACTAAGGTTCAGTTCCTCACTTGTAATCTGTAGATCATTAATACTGAATTTCCTTGGCTAAGATGGTCTTTGTTTGGATATACCAAACTTTTAAAGCAAAAGCTGCAATTGCCCTCATTGACCTTTATTTACCATGTTACCCTCTCTGATGAAGAACAATTCCATATTTACATCCATCTCACCTATAGGATACCCCACAGGAAGGTGGATTAGGAACTCCACAGCTCAGGCTTGTAGTGTCCTGATTCAAATGCAGATCCGTTTAATATTTCACAAAAGGATGAGGAAAGTTCTACTTAACCTTGGTAAAGAACAGCATTATGATTTTGAAAAGAAACTGTAGAATAACATGTAGGTGAAACATTCTGTCAATGTTTCCATGCTGTCAGCTCGTGTGAAATATGCCATCTCCATGACTAGAATTTGTCCTGTCTCCAGCTTGCAGCTGCTTTGTGTTAGCAGAGATTCTTGCCACCAATTTATCTGGATTCCATAAGCAAGTCCATCTGAGATAAGACAAAATTTGGGCTCAAGTCTGTTAGGTATCCATCAGGACTTTGCCTGGCAAATTATCCTAGTTCATTCTAATGAGCTCTGACACAACAATTCATTTGCTGAAGAGGAGAATAGCTCTTCACAAAGTGGAAGCCAAATACCAATTTTTTTAATATCAAGGTTATGCATTAAGCCTCTCCTGAAACCCCTCTAGTGGTCTATAAAAAACATGAAGATTAAAATGCTGTCTTGGGCATAGAAGTCCTAGATTGGAAAGAGTTATCTTCTTGAATAAAGCTGCTGCCATAAAGTCAGTGTCTTGCTGACTGTATTATGCAGAGCACAGGTGTCAAGCTTTGAAAGAGTCATTTAAGAGAAGTTGAGAACAATAGGAGAAGTATCTAAAAAGTGTCACTTTCTAGTTAATTTACTCCTAGCTATCTTCCCTTATACATGACAGGTCGTGTCACTGTAGCTCTCGCAAATATCCACTTGGTGAAATGGACATCCAAGCAGCATTAGGCCCACTGAGAACGTAAATGGGAATAACTGTTCATCATCTATCCTGATGCAGAGGCTAGCAGTCTGTGCTGATAAACAATCAGGGACATGTTCAGAACAAAGAAAAGGAAATACTGCTTTATTAAGTGCATTGTTATGCTGTGGTAGCTCCTTCCTTTGTCATGTCTGAGGCACAAGGATTATATTAATATATGTTAACTGGAGAAAAACCTTATAACCGGAGAGCTGCAATGATCTCTCTCTGATATATGAATCTCTACATCGTAAATGTTTCGAGAATATTCTAGAAAAAATGCACCATAAACGAAAGTAGGGGCTGGACACAGATAAGATGTTGATAGTGTGGGGCAACAAGGTGCTGTGCTCTTCCCTACAACAGGTCAGAGTGTGTGAGTCATGCTGAGTGTAGCTCATGTCTCAGTGAGCATGGTGCAACACTGAGATTGGACTGAAAAGGCCTCACCACACCAGCTGAGGTGTGCAGGAGATGGGGAGTGGGGGGTGGGGGAGTGGGGGGGAATTCCAAGTATCCTGCTTGTCCAGAAAATTAACCTTACATAGTGTAGCCTACAGACCTGGTACCTTAATTCAGAGTACCAGGTTCTCTGGGAAGAGCTATTTTTAGGAGCCCTTCACTAAAGGTCATTGCATTTTCTCACTGCAGTTTTTCCTCCTCCAAACTTTTCTCCATACTTCATCTTTGGCTACAAATGCATTCTGAAACCCAACAGAAAAACACTCTATTTTGCACCCCTCTAGCCAAATTGGATGATTGACTCAAAAAATAAAATATAAAAGCTTCTCCCAACTGTGGCTATTTACCAAATAGGAGAGGATTAGCTTCTTAGTGGAAGCAAGCACAGAAAGTTAACTACACTGAGTTGCTATGTTAGATTGAAAACTTTAGGTGACTGGTAGGTCTTATGCTTCCCAGATAATAGCAACATTTTTGGGAATGAAGCCCAGGGGTGCAGAGATTGAGTCTGTGTCAAGAAGCAAGGTATGCTGGGAATTTAGAGTCATTGATAAAAAACTCCTGGTCACTGAAGTCTAAAATAGCTTTGGTAGAATATGAGTTCAGGATGAAATGAGTTTGAGGCACTTAATGGTGAAGTGCTATTGTAAGGCTTAGTTGCAACGCATAAATAAAGTCTTTGTTATTGACCTTACTAGGCAGTAAATACAGGCTTTCTGAGATACCTCAAATGCATAGGTCTACCTCTTGAAGGCATCTCTGTTCAATTTCCTGTTAGGTCTAAAAGATCTAACCTTGTATCTCTATTTCTTACTATGAAGCATTTACTGATAGGAAAGCTGCTTCTGTAGATAGGTTCAACTCTGACTTTAAAAACTCTAATCAATCCAGGGATCTTCAGGCTGATTCTGTTCTCAGTTAGCTCTGTGAAAATTGAGTAGCTTTATCAAAAGCAACCGATAGTATAAAAGCAGAGAGGTGGACAGTGTATACTTATATGTAACTTTGTCTTCTAAATAACATTCCTTGTATTGCTTTAAATCACAATATTCCTTTTCAAAGAGCATCTGAAAACACTCCATTGCAGAAGAAAAGGAGTAGCAAAATTTAGAGTATCCTCCAGTTTTCTATTTTACTCATTCCTGCATTTAATTAAAAATCGGAAAAATAACCTTAATATTCAAATATAAATAAAACTACTTTTGTGAACATTGAACCTTCACTTGCAATTCACAGACTGATGGATGGGAGAAGAAAGTCATTCTTCCTCTTATGTTATGCTTTAGATTTAAGGGTGATGTCATTACTCGGCAAAGTGCTTGGGTTATGGATGATGGTAGAACAAATTCTATTTGCTGTTCCTAATCTTCTTGTCTGTGACTAACTCCACATTTTACCCCCCTTACTTGCCTGCCACAATTTCTGGCTGCTATATAAACAAGATTACCTATTCTAAACTTTGTAGATCAAACAGTCTATTCCCAGATCTCTGGGAATTCTAAGTCAGTGAACTATATTTTATGTAGCCTTTTAACATTAATAAGCAACTTTAGTTTTGTTGGCTTTATATATATATATACACACATACTATGTATATGTATAACATACATATAGTGTATAACATATATAACGTATAATGTATAATATACAATCAATGACTTTTCAGGAGTTTGAATTAAAATTAATTACACTTATGATATCTATATTTTATTCTCTCTTCTGTTCTGGTCTTGGTTATTACATTAAGCTGCTGCTGGCTGCAGAAAATGTGAGCAAAGCTGTGTTTTTTTTAAGACAGACTATCCAGCTTGTGCAAAAGGTGACAATTATTTAAAAGGTCTTTCTTTAGTCCTTTAAGACATTATAATGTTTGTAGAACTTCCAAATTTTTGCTCTCAATATGAATATTCCTGTGAGTTAACTAACTTTGGACAGGCTCATAACAGTAAAACATTGTCAATAAATCTTCCCTTTCAAATGAGCAGAAAACTTGTTTAATGCACCTTCCATCTTTGAAAGCATTTTCTCCTTCATAAACCTTGAAGTGCTACAGCAACGCCAGAGCTGCCTGCATACAGAAGCTTGCCTGTCACATGTAAAACTCAAATTTCATATATCAAGGGCTTGTGTGAAAATTGCTTTGAGTGTTAATTGCCCAAATGATTCAGTTTTATAAGAGCCTCTCTTATGTACTCAAGTATGTCTCATAGCAAGCTGAGTGCCAAGCTCCAATAGACAGCCAGCTGTGCTTTGCTCCCAGATGTTTGAAGAAGATAATTCTTGCCTATCATTTTAGCCCCCTTCCCAAAATCCTGAGAAATTTGTTTAATGAAGTCATTAATGTACAATAGTAAATTTATTCTTTTTTTCTGTTAAAAAAATATTCTTCCTAGGATGTATGCAATTTTGCCTTGGCTCATAATTACAGTAGCACATTGTCAGATTAACTGTGCTGAGGAGATAAAACAAAAGCCATCAGTTCTGCAAAATTAAGACTCTGCCAGTATCATTTAGAAAGGATCAGATCCCTCTGTTTTCAGAAATGTTGTTGTGTTTAAGGTCATTGTAATTCTCCAATTTACCTATTGCAACACAAATTGCTGTTGGAAATTTAACAAAAACACATACCCAGTCTTAAGTCACAGATTTAAGCTTTTTCAGAACTATTCTTTATTCAGATCTCAAATTTCAACGCATTTGTGTTTCAGATCCTTGACAAATTTACATTATTCGGTTTTCTTTTAAGTAAAAGTAGTAACACACTGCAGTCAAGAGATCTGTATTAATTTACACCAGCTGCTTGTGGGCTGAGCTGAAGCCCTGGGTCCAAACAACAAGAAAACAGCCTTTTGCAGGCTTTGCCTATCAGTTCAGAGGTACAGAGAATTTCAAGGAGAGGTTTTCTATGCTATACAGTGATAAAATATTTGTGAGATCCACAGCTTGATCTTCATAGTGAGTGACCACCATGAATTCTTGCTCCTGTCTGACTCAGCTGTCAGAAGAGATTTCTCTCAGACTATGTTGTAAGTGGGTTTGAAAAAACTCAGATACAGGATTAATTCAGCCAGTCTATGATCAGGCTGCTAGATTTTGTGGCCAGGCTGCTCTTGAACCACAGGTATGTAGATGTATTTATATTGCACAGGTGTTAGGATAGATGGGCTCAATTTGACAGTTCTCAGAGTACCAAGGGAGAGCTCATCTGCCTTCCCAGGTCCATGTGTTTTTGTTTTCACCCACCAAAACAGCATTTCTGGCACACAGGGTGTTCTGGTCTTCAGCATCTGATTGTGCTGCTGGTGCAAGTTAAGCTCAGCATCCGTAGCCCTTCAGCTGTTGTTAAAGTTATTGCAAAGTCCATTTTCCCTGGTTCAGCCAGAGGTGATAAGACACTCTGGAAAGTATTTTTTCTGTAGTGGATGGCTTTTCAAGATTGCTGCAGATGATACAGAGATTATTGAGGTTGCACATGGATCTGAGAGATTTGAAACAGCAGAGCTGCTTGTGGTAACGTTGGGATAGAACAGCTGGTCTGAAAAAAAGCCACAGCCACAGAAATCTGTGCAAGTCTGGGGTGGCCAGAGCAAGTCTAGATACTTCTCCTCTTCTCTGAATCCAAATGAGGCATTTGCTTGTGTCCCTATCAAATGATACTCCCAAAATCGTGACGTGCACCTCGGGATACAAATCATTCCCTGATCTTGTTCCCACTGGGGATAATGGGAAGATTGGTGAAAAGTTTAACACTCTCTATGTGGGCTTAGCAAAAGACCTTAAAAAATAGATTAGTACTGATATCTTGCCCTGCTAGCTATACTGTGAAATTCTGTGGTTTGCAAGTTTGCTATAATTGAGATGTTGTGCAGCCAGGACATGTTGCTCAGAGTAAACATGTGAGATGTATTGCTGTTTCCCTCACCATCCTCTCCCAAGATATGGAGATCTTTTTATTCACGCCTCTTTTTTTTTTTTTTTTTTTTTTTTCTTTTGTCATGGTTGCATTTTTGTTTTATGATTTTTGAGTTTTTGTTTGTTTTTGTTTTTGTTTGTATTTGCATTCAGGTTTTGCCTGTAGAAATAGTGTTTGGATTAGGCTAGTTTAGCAGCCACAACAGCTACTGACGATTAAGCAAGGTAACGAGTACAGTGGCCTCCTCCAGCTGGTCTGGCCCAGGACCCCTTCTGTTCAGCTCCTGGGGCCCAGCCCCATGCCAGTAGATCCAGGGTCTCTGCTCAGGCTGGGGGTTGTAGCTACTAATTTCCCCTTGCAAATGCAACTGATAGCAAAGATGAGCACATATCCCAGAGACACACAGACACAGAGGACACTGACATGAACAGTCACACAGGCCGTCCAAGGCAAGGACTGCCTTCAATGGCACTTAAACACCGGACTCCCATAAAACATGGTCACAGACATCCAAGTCACCTTCCTCCTTCCCAGCTGATAGAGAAAAAAGTTCACTAGTGAAGGTTCAAGCACTCTTTAGGTTCATAAGCACACACATCCACGGATCCTTTCCCAGTACAGCCCCTCTGTCCACCTAGCAGCCTTGCCTGGATCCTGGGCCCCTAACCTGATTTTACCTCATTCATGGGTTGCCTACTTTCTGACTAGTCCAGCTTGAAATTTGCTGCAAATACACACTCACCCCTCAGGCACACCACATTTGCAAATCCTGCTGAGAGTACCAACATAGACACCCCCGTATACCTGATGCCCCATCTCAGACCCGAGATTCTGCTACTTGCCAGCAGGTCCAGCTTGAATTTTGCTTGTGAATACTCACACACAACCCACACACAGCAGTCTGGGAAAGATACAGACAGTTCCCCCCTGAAGCAGCCAGCACCAGGTACACAGGCTCTGCTCTCCACACCAGGCCCCATGGCTCTTCTCCAGCTGCCATCACAGAGTCCACACCTGCCTCACTCATGCCAGTCCCCTCCGCATGGGGGGAGTAGAAGACCCCAGCACGTGCTCCCATAGCTGACATTAGGACCCTACTCCCTCCAGTAGCTGGCACCACAGTCTGTAGCCCCACACCCCAGGCCTGACTTCAGGAGCTGGGACCCAGTTCACTCACACAGGTCCCCAGTAATTAGCACTCTGGGCTCAAAGTCTGTAGACTCCTCCCAAAGTCTGGAAAGGACCCTCCAACTTCTGATGCTAGGATCTTTACCCACTACAGTAACTGGCACCACAGTCCACAGGACTTCATTATTTGGCACCCGTTCACTCAGTGCAGGTCCCCAGTAGCTGGTTTTCTGAACACAAAGTCTGTAGGACTCTTTCAGATCCAGAGAGTTATGGACCCTCCAGCTGCTGACCTTAGGACTCTCACTTGCTCCAGCAGCTGGCACCACAGCCTGCAGGCCTACATCCTCGGCCTGACTCCAGTAGCTGGCATGAATTCAACTTGCACACACACACAGCTCTTGCCAGTAGCTGGCACATAGTCCTTTCAGCATACATACACACAGGAAAGATAGTGCTAAAATGCAGAGATAGTTAAGAAAGCATTTAATGAAGAAATGAGATGACAGCACAGATTGGAGTGATCAGGTGTACCAGACAAATACTGGCCCACCCTGTTTTATGGGCATCCAGACCTTTTATACCCTTTTCTACCTATCCCTTCTTCATCCTTCTTGTTGCCCCTTCCCCTGTACATGCCTCCATGGGTTTGCAGAGCTCTTCAGCATTCTGTACCCTCTCATTCTGGGACCCCTTGGTCTACAATCTTATCACATGTGAAATCCATATTGATCATCCTGTAAGCAGCTTCTGTAGTTTGATAGCCCATCAACCAGTGTGAGTGGGAGGTTTGCTTCTTGTCATTGTCTCCATTTTTGCTTTGTCAGGTCTGTGTCTCAGCATTTTGCTTATTGTTCCACCTTCTTTACTTCTTTTCATCTCAGTCCAGAAATCCTCACACAGACAACCTTGCTTGAATCAACATTTCCACATTCCATCTATTTTCTTATCAATTAGTACAAAAGTAATTCCTATTACTGTCTCCCTTTCTTATTATCCCTTGCTGCATTGGAAAAGGTCCTTGACCAGGTCCCCTCAAAGAAGCAGATAGTCTCCTTCTACATAGCCTTACACTGGTATGACAAATGAGTAGGTGTATAATACTCTGTGCACCAACAGCTGCATGTACCCATCTGGAGCAGACGGATATGTATCTCTGGAGGGATTGTTTTATTTTGCTCCTATCAGGAATATCATCAGCTAAGACATATTGCTTATAATATATACAGCATTAAAAGGAAAAAGAAAAAAAAAGTGCACTTAAGTCTCATTACAAATCTGGAAACACTCAGTGCCTTGTTCATAGGACAAATGGAGTCCCTCACTCCTGCTTTCCCAAGTCCTCATAGACTTTTTCCTTTTTGGCTGGAAATGCTAATCTGGCCAGATCATCCTGTATAACTCACATCATAGATTTCTTGGGATGGCTGGTTGCTTTTGTCCCCCATTCCAGTGTCCTTAATTAGGTGGGCATGAGAAATCACAACCATCTGGCTTTAAAGTCAGTAGATTTTGTGGCTCCAGGTGTTAACAATTCAATGCCTTTAAAAAGTTTTTCATCTTAGCAAGGAGTTTCACTTCCTGAGCTTTGCAGTACTGATAATGCATGTTGCTTGCTTTCAACTAATAGTGGGTTTTTCAGGTAGGAAATAATTTTAATAGGTGCACTGGCTACTTCCCCCCCCCCCCCCCCCCAAAAAAAAAAAAAAGGGAAAAATAATCCAATATTTAACTATTTCATTAATATGCTGCAAATTGAACATTCTCTGGAATATTTTAAATATTCTTTATTTTCCTTATACTTCTTAGGAAATGAATGATTTCTTGTTTAAGGGACTTTGCTAAGCAAATGACTTATAAGGGCCAATGTTACTGCTCTTCTGGGGAAGTCACTGTTTTTCTGATCCTTAACTCACAGAAGGCTTGTGGTGCGCCTGCATGGTCTATAAGATACTGTACAGTTGAAGGAAGCCTTATCAGAAATTATTTGCTAGCTGCAATGAGAGAAAATGTCATAATGCCAATGATGACAATCGTGCCAACTTCTTGTTGGGGCAGAGAGTACTAAAATTTATATTTGGTATAGGTTATTGAAAAGGCATGCTTGCTGAATACATATTGTGCTGTGGTAAATAGAGGCTTGTAGGAAGACACTTGCATTTTTTTATATGCTATCCCAATGCATGTACCAATACACTTTCCATGTATTAAGTGTTTCTGACACACTAGGGATTTGAGGGGCACCAGTCTCAGCTAGAAGTTTTTAATTGCTTAGCTAAACCTGAAGAAGTTTCTGCTTTTAGCCCTAGTGGTCAAACATTTAGTTCTCTTTATGACTAGTGGCTTTTAAGGTACCAGCTTGTAGAACTGTAGAAGTCTTCACCTTTGTTGAAGACATTAAATCACTAAATGTTATTGTTAGGAATAACTGAGCTCTACCTGAGATAGGTGAAGCTTTTTGCTCATTTGCACAATCTAAAGAGTTTTCTGATCTTCTTCTTCAAGTTAGATAGGGCTTTGAGCAGGCTGGTCTAGTGGAAGGTCTCCCCTACCCATGGCAGGGTGGGTGGAACTAGATGATCTTTAAGGTCACTTTCAACTCAAAGCATTCTATGACTCTATGATTCTACAGAACAGACCTTAGAAAGGAAATCCAAAAGGAAATCTGAAGTCAGCTTTGACTGCCAACTCAAATTAAATGAAAATCCCAGAAAGCTACTAGTAGCAACAGAATATGCCATGATCCTAATCCATCCTTATGCAGCCTTGCTCTGAAAGATGATGCTGTAATTTTCTCAAGCTTTCTGGAAGAATATTGCTTGAAAGCTTAGAAGGACTTAAGAAATAACAGTCTTAAACTTGCATTCCCAGCAACCGTGTGGAAAAGCCAATACTGGAAAATGTCTCCAGATCGTTATCAGATAAAAAACAAAGATATGCTCTTGCAGCTATTCTCAGTAGCGACTACATATAAATTTATATAAAATACATAATTTTAAGAAACTGTATGGCATTTTCTCAGAAGTTTAATTTTCCATAATAATACCAATAAAATGAAACAGAGCCCCTGGAAGATGTGAACTCCTGCCTGTACTCATAGCTAGGCAGGGAAGGGAAATGAATGATTATATATATTTTCTCAGCTCCGCCTTAAACCACTACATATAAAGCAAGAGGGCAAGACCTGAGAAGACACTGCACAAGAAGAATGATTATTAGATAAAATGACATAAACACGTTTCACAAATGA
This sequence comes from Oxyura jamaicensis, assembly GCF_011077185.1. Classification (NCBI taxonomy): domain Eukaryota; kingdom Metazoa; phylum Chordata; class Aves; order Anseriformes; family Anatidae; genus Oxyura; species Oxyura jamaicensis. The sequence continues at coordinate 28,048,276 of NC_048899.1, read as the reverse complement.
TACAGCAGAGGGAAAATGAAACAAAAATATTAGTTTGTCTTTGTGAAAAATTTACATACAGAGCAGAACTGTTGGAAGATAAGTTGTCCTAGGGAATAATGACCTCATATTAACTTGTTTAGTTAAAACTACTTTTTCCTCAGACTGAATGTTTATTTACCCTTGATTACAGGGAGGAGACGATTCTGAGGAGTTAAGAGTTTTTATTTATTTATTTTTCCAGAAATATTTCTGCCTTGGCCAAGAAATTGTTTTATAGAAAACATTTTTTGGTCCATGCCCGAACAATATTCTGGTAAAGTTTTCTTTTACCCCTTCAGTGTCCCTCTGCTTTGGGTAGGGAGGCTGACTTATTTTGGGACTGTGACCTTCATTTCAGGACTATGTCATTACCTTCCATAATGAAACAGCAGTATTTGTGTGGGTTTGACAAAACTGTTTTATTAAGTTATAGTTTTTGACTTTGAGAGACAAATAAAGCATCAATAATCCCCTCACTCTCATCAGAACTAGATGTCTGAACAGATCAGCCAGAATGTAATCAGAAACTTTCTGATGCTAAAACCGAAATTTTCTGAAACTTTCTGATGAGAGGACAAAAACTAGACTGGAGGGATGGGGCAAAATGAAAAAATTGGGACAGGTTTTAAAAACCCGTGTAACTTATACCTCTGAGTGGGACAGTGAGTACACAGAACGGTAGGTCAGATAAGGTTTAAAGTAATCTGATCCTGAACTATTTGCTCTGCTACTTGGGCCTGTAATTCATTTTTCACTGCAGTCAGTAGAGCTGCAAAGCTGAGAGATCTGGTTAAACTTAAACACAGCTGCCAGATGGGTTTTGAGGGGAAGGAGGGAGGAGAGATATTGAATGAGAAGACTAAGAAAAATAATTCTTTGGGAGCTGGGCAGAAGTCTCTATGACTGATTCTTGTGGCTTAACTTTTGGCATGTGTTCAGCACCTTGCTGTTCAGGGGAATCATCTTGTTCCTGATTCTGTGCCATGCCTTTCATTTTTCATTCTGCTTTCTTACGTCCTGGTGTCAGAAGCATCACTCATGTCATGCAAAAAGAAAGACTGAGAGAGTCCTGAGCTCCCTTCATGGACTGATGGTCTTTATCCCTTCACCAGAAAGCTGAGAGATGTAATAATATCTCTGATTCTTCCACTTCTGTTCTGGCAGGTAAGCTGTGCTGCTTTTGAACAGAAGGGAATGGAGAAATTTCAGTGCTATAGAAGTTTTGAGCACAAGGTTCTATTCATGCATAATATTACAGCAATATTAGAAAAGGTATGGTGAGCCTTGAGAGTCACACATACTTTCATGAAACAAATTTTATGAATGGAAAGGAAAGCAGAAATTGACACTAAGGAATGGCAGAAAGTATAATTTAATTGAAATACAATATAAAATCTTGTTTGAATTAAATATGATTTACAGCAGACTTTATTAAAATACTATTGATCACTCCATTAGGTGTTAGAATGGATAAAGATGATTGTTCTCAGTAATTGAGAATGTGGTGTTGAGTTGCATTTTATCAGCATATCCATATGTCACAGAGAAAAGAGCTTTCAAGTAAATCTTCTAGCAATCCTCCTGGGAGATTAGATACTTTTTTTCCAAGATACTGCAGACTGAGTCACCACTCAAGTCTTCCTGGTCATTAGCCACACATCATAAATTAGGAAACCTCTCTCTGTGCAGCCTTAGCAAGACTAGCTGCAGAAAGTTGGATGTTAAGGTTTGTTTTTTTTTAAGCTGAAATAGAAATGTTAATTAAAATCTTTGCTGGGAAACAGGTTGATTATAGCAAGGTCTGGACCCTTTTCTTTCTTATTGTAGTCAGAATATTCAGTGCCAACTCTAGGTTCAGCAATTTGATTTAAGAGATTTGAAGGAAATCATACGTGTATGTTGAATGTCACTATGTGATGGCATGTACTGCTGAACACTTATTTTCACATGATTTCCTTTTTTGTTATTTTTTTTCTTTACTCAGCTCTTTGTTTCTGCTGTAAGCTTGTCAAATACTGATCATCCATAAAGGGAGAATTTGGTCCCAACACACTTTCATTATTTCTTGGCAAACAGCCAATGGCCAGCCTCCATGGAATTACATACCGTGTGCTGCTGCTGTTAACAGTATAAGCCATCACAGATTTGGGTTGCTGAAGCACCTCCAATAACATTGAATCTCACTGTTAGATGTGTTAGGAAGTCAAGGTCAAAATATCATATGCGCTGGCTAATCATGGAGGATCCAGTGGGTGTTCTTCAGTACTCATACCCCCTGCTTGTCACACCAGCAAGAACACTGCTAATGAATCATTCGGCTACTGCTGGCCTCCTAGCACTCCAACACATCAAAGTCCTGTGGCACATGAAAGGTCCAAAAGAAGAGCTGTTCTTACCTCAACTTCTTCGCTTATAGATATTAAAACTTGCATGATCCACTATCTTTCTGGTACCCTGCAAAGTGTAGCCATTTTGAGGCATCATTTGACCCATTAGCATATTGCTTAAGAGCCACTGTTATTTTTTTTTTTTTTTTTTTATATATATATATATTTATATATATTATTTTTCCCACCATCAGCAATGATCTTTGTGTTTAAAAAAAAAAAAAAAAGGTGGCAGAAGCAAAATAACAATAAATATTACACTAGGCATAGCCTCTGTATTCTTTAACTGGGGACATACTAAGTTAAAACAGAAGTTGTATGGGAAAGCATGAAGAACAAAACAATCGTGTTTGCACTTGGTAGTAGCAGCTGGGAGGAAGGCAGGCCATCCTTCTGTAATTATTCATTAAATGTTTATGAGCCTGCCTAGAATTTTTATAAACACCGTGCCTTAGATAACAAACCAGCATACAGATCCACATTGACATCCACAGGGCAGTGTTCCTTCAAAGTAATTGTTTGATTCCTTATTTGAAGTTTAACTACTTCCTGTATCTATCAAAAGCTTCTGTTGCTTTTTTAATGCAAACACTAGCAGTATATCTTTTAGAGTTTCTGTGCGCTATTAAGAAAAAATTCTGGCCTACTTATCCTTTTTGATCTACATTCTTAGGTAAACAATATAATTGGTGATTCTAAAAGTTCATGATATTTTAAAACCAAACAAAAGTATGAGAACAGTCTTTGAAATGCTGAAAATTACAACTTTAATTATAAATTTATTTATTTATTTATATTTTTGACTTTTTTTCAGTTCAAAGTAATTTACACCAGCCGTGTATTAATAGCTTTGAAAAATACAAACATTATAGTCAGCTTTAACATACAATCAGAAGTAAGCTTTGAATACTGTATCTGCTCTTCTTGCCATAGCAATGCTGCAATTCAAATAGACTTTAATACAATATATCAGATTCTTTCAACCACATGTACAGATTGAAACAACAGAAAAATGATGTAAAAAAAAAAAAAAGATTATTCTGAAAGATCAGCTCTTTTAAAGATTTCTACCTTAACTTAGAGTGTTTCTTTCTTACATGGGTGGGAATTGAATTTTCTTGCAAGAAGAATAAATATCGTCAGTGAAATTATTGTTCTGTTGAATTCAGTGGAATTTTATCCCAACCAAACAAGGAATCATCGCATAGAATACTGATTACATATTTCCAGTCACTAGACAATATATTGAACTAGAGAAAGACCTCTACTACCATAAACATTTCATTTCTTTGTAATATGGTTGAAATTTTTACTCACTATTTAAGTTTTTCTTTGATATCATTAGTTTTCTTTATTAACTACCTGAATTTCCAGACCTTAAATATGTGTTTCTTGCTTGTTCAGGGGTTCTTTAGTGTTCTGTCTTTTATGAACTGCTGCTGTGAAGCTTCTGCATTTTCAAAGCACACAAAACCTTCTTATGTGAAGAACTGAGAGATTTTAGAAAAAGCAATAAACAGCTCTTAATATATTTAATAAGGGTGTTCTTTTGGTGTTTATTTTCTAACAATTTTTGATTGGACTGGCACATGCAAGGAATTCAAACACCTCATATAATTCAAAGAAATTTGTTGTCAGCATTTACCTTCAACAAACGCACTTTGATTTTTTCAAAGTTCACTATCTATTTTGTTTGATTAAAAAAACCTGCTCTCCATCTTTATTGGCATCTAGTTATCTTCTCCCACTCTGTATCTTTATACTAATTTACATCTTGTATCAGGATTTCCTGTACTCTGTAAGGAATCCCCGTAGGCTGTGGCTTACAATGCTACCCTACCTAGACTTCTGCTATACGTGTTACAGCATTTTTTTCTGCATTCCCTGCTGAATGAGAACAGTCCTTTTTATTTTCCCTCTGTGGTGTTCTTCCAATGATTTCTAGATTTGATTTAAAAGAAAAATCCATGTTGATGTTTCTGATGAAATCCTATGGTATTATTTTTAATAGACTCACAAAGTGATTTGGTCCTTTTTTTTTCTAAAAAGAATAAAAATGTTTAAATCCTCTGCAAGACTGCATTAATGTGCAATGGCACTTTGGCCCCAGGGAAACCTGGAATGACAGTGGCCATGCCTAAGAAAAAAATGTGTACCAGGTCCAATAAATGGTAGTCAGATACATGGTTGGGACTAACTGCTTTTGGATAAAACTACTCTGCTGAGCTTCAGGTGCTGACACTAATAAGCAATTGTTGTGCAGGGGAGGATTCAAGTATTCTACAAAATTGCAAGAAATTCAGTTCCAGATGTTAAGGCAGGACAGGAGAATATAGAATATGGGAAGCCAAGTTCAGTTTTTTTTTTTTTTTTTTTTTTTGGTTTGTTTGTTTGTTTTAATGTTTATGTAATGTTAACAAGAGACAGTTTAAAAAGAGATTCATTTCTCTTTGCCAGCAATATTTTATTTATTTTCAGTGAGAATATCTGGAAACTCCATGGATCCACTCTTAAAACTCACCAATGTCACCAGAAATATTATGTTTAACTTTTGTCATTTCCATATATCTTTAGAAAATGTGTATTCCTGTAACATCATATTTATTCTGTCTATTCCAAAATATACTGTTCTTTTTCACGCACAGTTTTCTTGGACATTATTGAAAAATGATTTGTGTTTGTAAACATGGGCTGTAGCTTTCAGTGCACGGTGGGATTCCAGAAGTTTTCAAGAAGAATAAAGGAATCAGGACAAAATTCCTGCTTCAGGAATCATCATCCTGATTCCTTGTTTAGTGAACTCTGAAGGTTTATAGCATTCAATTTAACTAACTAACCAGAGTTTGCAGTACTAGCTTCAGATCCCTTTTCTCTGAAAAATGTGTCAAATGTAAACTTTGTAAATCAATCTCAGACCAGGTTGGGCAGGTTTGATCAAATTTGACACTGGGTGGGAAGTCTAAAGTTAAAACTTTTGTGAAAATTGGCTCTTAGCCATCAGAGACAGACATAGCATCCTCAACGATAAAAATAAATGAATAAGTAAATGGCCAGTCATAGGGATGCCATGGGGAAGTCAAGGGGGATCTAGCTGGGAGCCTGGGTGACTGCATGTGGGAATTGGAGGCATGGTTGGGGAAATGTAGCAATAGAGAGTCGCAGGACAACTGGACCCTCAGCAAAAGAGGAGCCTGTTTTCTTACTTCTCCTATTCAGGAAGCAAATAGTTAAAATCAATTGATCATTGCTTATGAAAAGATATGGCTGCCAATCTTGATGCTGTACATAACATTTGCTTTAGAACAGCATGTTGCTTGCAGAAGGATGTTTTGCTAATTTTTAGTTCTAAAAGCAATAGGAATCTTGTAATGCACTCTTTTTTACAATTAAACTGAATGACTCAAGACAGTAGAGTTATTGTATGAGTAAAAAAAAAAAAAGCAGGAGGAAGTCATTAGAGTTCTGCCAGTCATTCAGATGTCATGGGCTTTCTTCATTACAAATAAAAGTTTGTCCTGAAAAAAAAAAAAAAAAACACAACACACATACAAATAAACAGAAAATTGCCAAAAAAAACTATCTCTGTTCAGCATGCTTGAGTCATTTCTAAATACACAAAGTCCTGGAACCCAAAAGGACACTGTAAAAAAATAAACTAGCTGAAACTGTAGCTCTTGCCAGAGTCACTGCTCTGCAAACATTCAAAGTGGTTCATTACTGATAGGGAAGCTGTTGCTGTACATTTTGTTAGCATGGATGAATAGGAAAGTAGAATAAAGAGATTTAATTAAGCTACTAAGAAGGGATACAGTCAAAGACCAGTAGTTGCATTCAGTTAGGGAAAGCAATGACAGAAAAGTCTGGCGTTGACTGAACTGGTAAGAATTGGCTGAGCTCTGCTCAATTCATGTTGTATCACCAGAAAATCTGACTCCTGTAGTTCAAATGTGTGCAGTTAACAGTCTGGATCAATCCACTTTATAATTAAAATACCCAACCTTCCACCAAAACAGACACTAATTCAGGTTTTCCCATGTTGAAACAGGTATGTCACAGTTGTCTAATTAGAAGCAGCAGGATCAAGTTGCAAACAAACAACAACAACAAAAAACACAAAAAAACAGAATTTCATGACTGGGGAGGGAAACTGGAATTTATTCCTCATGACCCTCACACCTTGCTCTGAAGTCAATTTTCTTCAACAGCCAAACCTACATCAGGCAGTTCTGGGTAGATGAAAGTGTACAGAAGGTGATGAAAGGTTGGCAGTCTTTTATAGGTCCTGATAGCACTTGAAGAAAGATTTTTGGTGTTCCCATGGCTTGTGTGAGAGATGCAGCAGAGCTCGTCACCCTATTTACCCTCCCCTCAGTGGCAATACTTACATTCTTATTGAGCTGGAGGGTCAGGAATCTTCAGTTTTACAAACTCAGTCTTACAGCTAAGATGAGTTAATTTCTCCAACACTTGTCCCAGAAAAATAAAAGCAGATTCCTTTTTCAAAAGCAGTAAAAAGATTAAAACAGTAACGTATCCTAGAAGAAAACAGTAATATTTGAGCTCTACTAGTGCTGGATTGCATGCATGTTGTACTTCTCTAGCCACAGAATAGAACGTGGCTATGCAATAGTATGTTATGAAAAAAATATCTTAAGCATTTAGTAAATTTGGCAGGATTTTGATATTCTTTGGTTAAAATGCAAACACATGGAGATTAAAGATCTAAGGTACTGGTATTTTAAGAATAATTCAATGTCCATCTACTTCAGGTACTGAGAAAAGACTGCATTTGTAATTGAAAAGATGAAAATATCCCAGTTCTCCACTTGGGTCATCACAGTCTTTTCTTGTGCTGATGTCTTTTCACTATAACATTTTTGTGGCCATCATCGATAATGTATGCTGGAGTCCAGGAGCTTTCAAGCTTTGGTGCCAAGAAGTGACCATGAGTGTGTCTTGAAAGCAGTTGTAGATGACTTTATATGTGTGTGTGTGTATATATACACACACTTATATATAGATATCGAAACACAGGAAAAAACATACTGAGTTGAGCAGAGCTCATCAGTGCCTTATTTGTTATCTTGTATTTCTTCCCCTCTATTTTCAGTAGTCCAGGGCACCATTGCAGCTGGGGATGAGCAGGTGCAGAAAACAATTATCCTATTTCTGGAGCTAATTGTGGACTTCAATTAGGAAGCTAGCTTACTGGGTTAAAGAAACTCATCACCATTGATTTTTAGGCAAGGAATAAGATCTTTTCATGTGAACCACTGTGACTAATCTATTTATTTATTTCTATTAAAGCATTGATGGTCAGTGTAACTCTCTTATCTAGGACAATGCAAAGGATATACAGAGTCCATACGGATGGAGACATCAATACAAGCCAGTGGCATTCAGATGAACAAGCTTCTTTTTAGTGACAGTCTTATGGTTGCATTTACAAAAGATTTATCAGTATATGCACCAGAACAGAATTCCTCTTCTTGCAGAAATCCAAAATCTTGCAAGCGGGTTTCTGAGAGAATTTTTCAATGCAAAATAAATAAATACTTGGGGAAAAAATATCTTAACTTGAAAAAAATCTAGCTGAGCTCCACTGTTTCAAAAGGCCTGCTCAAACCAAGATGCTTTACCTTTTAATACCCATCTATCTATGCATGCATGCAGGGAATCTACCAACTAATTGGAATTATATTTGCAAGTCTACTGACTATTATATTCTACAGTGTAAAATCCAACATTTTGCAGTTCTCAAGCTACCATGCAGGGCAAATTAGAAAAAAAATCTTTCATTCTTACATTTTCCATGGTTTTCAACAATTTTGTTTCTTTGAAGTCTCTTTGACTTTTATGATTTTAAAATTCTAAAAATTCAAAAAAGAAAAGTCCCAGTCTAAATTCCCAACAAACAAACTCCCCTGTGCCAATAAAATTGTACTTTTAGAGAAGGGGGGAAATATCTGGACAACAAAGCTTATTTGTTCCAGCTACCTCAGCTTTATCTAGTTGAATGTTTTTTCTGTGACCATTTGAAATTCAGTTTCAGGTAGTTCTGTATAATATCAGCATCGGATGCATCATTAACTCCAAGAGGATGTTTTCCATTGGCATCTGCTATTTTCACCAAATGTCAAGGCTTGACATTTGCTATCGTTATCTGGTTTTGGTGTATCACTCATACTGAGATTTTGTTTCTTCTTATCTGATATTGATTTCAACTGTGACCAGCTGTGTTGCTAATAAAATCAACAGGCAAGTATCTGGCATTTAGCTCTTCATGGGCAGAGAAAAAGAAACAACCCAGTGACAAAATAAAGAGATACTTTTCAATTAGGATGCTTGCCTGTATCCTCATATTATCCATCTCTTAGCACTTCTGTAGTATTTCTGATTGATTCCCTTGGGGAAGTCTCCATGGAAATCCTTGCCTCTCAGATGAAATATTCCTTTTTACTCTCATCCACAGCTTCCTGGAGAGCAGGGTCGTTTTTCAAAGCAGCATCAGCACTTTCAGCAAACTCAGTTCCTTTTGCCTCATTGGTGTGGTAGGTGCCCTTATGCCTGTACATGTACCGGACCATCACAACCAGTAGGCAAATGAGGACAAATACCACTGCAGCAATCACACCTAGAAGAAAGGTACCAGTTAAATGCATTGTCAGTAATAAAATACAAGCAGCATATTGCAGCCAGGCATCACAACTTCAGTTACTTGACAGGGAAAAGTCTATGTATCACAAGATATTCACATGTTATAATGGCTAGGGTCAGAACAGATTACAGGTGAAACAAACTGATGAGCTGACATTGTCAAAAGCAAGATGGGACATACGTACTGCAGAAATGCAGATCAAAGTGTTTCTAGCTTTCTTTCAAAATCAGTGGCTTGATTTGCTTGAATTCACTGGAACTACACAGTTCATTCCACAATGAGAAGAAATATGACAACCGAAAGCAAAACCAATATGTTTCTTTCATATTTATGGTACTATATATCCTGGGTAGTTTGCAGGAAACCTGATCCTATCCCACTGAGTGTATTCAATTTCAGGAGGAGTTAAGGCCACTGAATATTTCTTAGGAGACATTCAACAAGTAGCAGGAGCCATGTACCTGCAGTACTGCTTTATATTTGGGAGCTGCCATCTCATGCTGTGCTCTAATTAAAGAAGTTGTAGTGAATGTGGAAGTGACACCTAGGAGGAGGAAGGGGTTATGGGTAGAACTTTTCTGTCTCCCAGACTAAAACGAATCACTAGCTGTGTGTTGACTAGACAAAAATTTCCATAGGCAACCTAAATGTGCATAGGACTAAACTGTGAATGGAAGCACTCCTAGTAAAGGAAAGTAATTCAGTAATTCTCCAGGGATGATTGTGTATTAGGAGAACACTTCATGTCCTCTCTTCCCAGAGTCCTTTGTCTTTTTTTTTTTTTTCTTCTTCCTTTTCTATGAGGAAAGGTGGAAGTCCAGAAAAAGAGGCACCACTGATAAGTCCATAGCTAAAAAACTACAAGGCCTTCCTCTCAGATCAAACTGATCATTTAAGAATCCAAAAGATAAATAAAGTGTTATGAAGCTGATTTATTGAACTTCTATGCTTTTACATTTTTTTCTTTTCTCTCTCCTTTTTTTTTTAAAACAATACTGAGCTGATTCTATGTTCATGTGACTTCAGGACCAGGGGATTAAAGAAGTCAGCCAAATATTAAAGAAATACACAATAAGAAGCACCAGAATAGGATAATCCTAGAGAAAAAGAAAACCAAACCTAAACAAACAAACAAAAAAAAAAGTGGAGAGTGTGAAGCTGCTGTGAGGATGCAATAGGTAAGATTTTATCTGATTAACTGTAGGCATCTACATTATGGGAGGCTCCATCTGAGTTAGTCCACTTGGGCTTCTTCTACAGTCAGTAGACCAGAGGGGGTGATTCCTGTCCTAGAAACAAATGTTTGTGTTTGGACAGATGAATCACACCCTGGAAAGGTCTGCAATTCTGCAGTGACAATGAAGAGTGTGTAGAGAGTGCACCGCTTTTGTCCCCTGTGTTCAAGATATGTGTCAGCAGCAGGTATCTCCAAAGCTTTGGATTTATCAGCATCAGTAACCAAGTTTGGATACTCTATTGATGTGAAGATGGGGGACTAAATAGAACATTGGCAATGTGAACAGCAATGATAACTCTATCTTAAAAATATGCTTGCAATGCTATCCCACAGATTTTGTGATGCCTGATTCTGGAAAGTGAAGTTATTGCTAACAGAAATTAAATTGCTCATACAGAGAACTTTAGGTTTACAATAATATCTTAGTTGCACTGGGGGCTTCATCAGTTTTTAGGACCTCACTGGTATCCCATGACACAAGAGGCTTTAATAAGCTTTAGATATAGCACAATATTAATAAGCCTAAGGGACTAAGTACAAATCAATTTACCTGCTACTTGTTCATAGAAAGCTGAAATCAAAGTTACAGGAGATGGGACCTGAGGGAAATATAACAGAACCTCTCCAATTTGCACTAATGATTGGTATACCCCCTTGTGAATGGCTGAAATTAGTGCGTTAGCATGGAAATGAACAAACACAATAAAAGTAAAAAGACAGGGTTCTCTCTGTGAACATAGCTTTGTTCATTTATCCTGACAACTGTATTTAGTTTGAATGCATGAGGGAGCTTTAATGGAACACCAGGAAATGCTCTTTGGTATGTTCTGTAAGAATAAAGGTTCCATTGGTGTGAGTTAGTGTGATTCAAATCAAAGATGTCACACCAGTTTTGTATTATATGATAGTCTTGGACCAGGGAATGATGAGGAATATCAGAGACTGACTTTTCTACTGGACATTTAGATTCTTGTCTAAAAGGAAGAATGGATGGGGGTGGTACTGCTCGATGGTTTATGCTCATTATCTCATCTCGTTATCTTGCCAATAGCCCCTCTGGGAGCAGATTTCCCACTGGCCTAATTAACTCTAATTGTGCTGCTCCTGTTGTCTTGTCAGCAAAGGAGGGGGTTTGCAAAATGCAAGAAACCAACCATCCTGCTGTTTTAATTCTAATGGTGCCACTAAGTATGATCTGCTACTTACCTCCAATAACAGCCACATCTGCTCCAGCTGAGGAGTTCTCAATGTCTCCATCTATAAATAGATCAGAAGATACAAAAGTTAATTAAAGAAAAAAAAAAAAAGGACTTGGATTACATTAACAGCATCAGCTGTTCTAGTGGTGCTGTATTCTTTTAACCTCTGAAACTCAGAACTTAAACAAGATTTCTCATTAGCAAAAGACAGTTATGAAACATCTCATTAGAACTGGCTGTACTGTAATAGTTTTCTTTCACTATAACAGTAGAAAAAAAAATAGCTAGCCCATTATGCAAACCATCCTGGCCCTCAGGAAAACACCTACTGTTTATCATGAACAGTTACCTGTAACTTCCTCCAGTGAATGATTAAATTAAGAGTGTTCAGGTACTGTGATTACATTCAGAAAGGTAGTATTTAGGGAAAAGAAATATTGACACCTATTTATTTTCCTGTTTATGGCTTTTAGGCTATGATCTTGATCTTGCAAATTAATTTAGCTCTACTGATTTTAATTAGTATTTATTCATCTGGAATATTCTCTTTTTAATCTTAGCATTTATTTTATTTTAAACCTACATTTGGGAATCAAGAAAATCCTGTGGTGAAAAACAGTCTTTGTGTAGAGCAAGTCTGAATTTTGTGTTGATAAATCAAATTACTTTCTTTACTGGATTACAATTCCTTAAAAATATATATATAGTTTTGCAATTTGAAAGCAAAAGAGAAGTATTTGACATATCCTTTCAAGATGTAAGAAGTTGGTCTAAGAGGTTGTAAGGTGCTCAAAGAGCAGTTAGAATTTGAATTGCATTTTGATTATTCAATTATTGAACTTACTAAAAATATCCAAAACAACTAATGAATAGACAGAGTGTTTTGGAGTGAAAAAGAAAAAAAAAAAATCCTAAAAACCAGTGAGGATATTATCTGATTAGACCTTATTATCTGATATAGACCTTTATTGAAAGTAAATTCACATAGATGAGCATTTCTTTGCTAGCTTCTCTGTAGATGATCGAGGTACAAATCTCATCTTATTTTCAGCTCTTTATCTCATGTCATTGGTATCATCTCGTTTACTCTTGAATTATGTGGGTGTCTGAGAAGGTGGTAAATTCCTGGGGTTTGTCCATGCTAGTTTTATGACAGGACACTCTTTTATTATTGTTATTATTATTATTATTATTATTGTATTGTTTCTACAATTCTAAATGCTTTTGTTGTCCTAACTAGGCAACTAGCATTACGTGAGCACTCTTTCTCTTGCTCTCTCTCTGTCCTTCTTCCTATTGGTAAATACAGCGGATAGAAAAGTTCTCTTGAAAATGTAAAAATGTTAATTCCAAGTCCTTCTAATAAACTCAACAGTGGTACTGATATCAACGGCTGATATCTGTCTCTTTGGCTAAATGTGTGAAAGCTAATGTAAAGGTAAGATAGTATCAGAAGCTTTCTCCTTACTCATGACTGGTCTCATATCAGATTGTAATAAATTGAGGAGAGCTGAGAGTCAAAGAATCCCTCTCTTCCCAGTCATGGGACATGTTTTTTTTCTGGAAAGAGAAAGGCCTTCCCTCTCCCAGATGTCCTTCCCACATTTTCTTCCAGATGGAAAGACTGAGAATACCTTGTGTAATTTAAAAGCTCTAATTATGTCTATATCCATTCAAAACCCATGTGCCACAGAAGAGATTAATTGCTTCAAGGTCAGACTGCTCTGTATTTCATAATATACCAAATATATACTGCATGCCAAAAAAACAAGATCCTCTACAGAAATCAAATACTTAAAGGTGTGAATTCTAAAGTGCTTCCCTAACCACATAACTTGGTTCCAAACATAAATTCCAGATCAAATCATGATTCATTTAATTATAAAAAGGTAGATGAGTAACTGCCAGTTCTTTCCTGTTCTTTCCATGTGTCTCTCAGATTCAGATAACAAGCAGGTGCCTTAGCTCTGGTACTTGCCACCAAAGTGCTTTTTGATAATGGATTACAATATCATAATTTTGCAAAAAAAGTTTTCATTGCAATACTGTACTTTCTAAGTTTTCAGAAGAGTGATGGCCCCATCCTGAGCTATCATGTAGTTGGCACTGACCTGTTAAGCTGACAATGTTCTTGCCATTCAGCAAACAGCTAGCACTGTGATGAGGCTTCTTTCACCATAGTTCTCATTTTACTGCAAGGATGAGAGTCCTACTTTTCCTTTGTGTGTCCATTTTTTATCAGGCCAGAATGGCCTCACTGTCCTCTCAGCTGGCTTTTGTTGACTTTTGCTGCATCCTCTGGAGTATCAGGACACTGCAGCTACCGCCAACGGCCTGAATTTTCCAGGGTCTGCTCCCCAGAGCAGTTATGGAGCAAGTATGATGGAGGGGAGAGAGTGACCCTCAGTGCCTGTCTCGCAGTTCTTGAGATTTCACTTTATCCAAAAATAGCAATGTGATACATAGCAATATAATATTTCTGGGTGGGGGGAAGGTATCAGTGTCATTCAAGACTGAACTGGTATCACCCTTCACAAAACACGACCAAGGAAAATGCAAGGCATGTGCTCATCAAATGAGGCTATCTTCCCAGAGTAAGGGTGAGACAACAGCCACCATCCGGACAGGAACATGCTTGGCCAAGAATCTCAGCATGTTCTTTTTGAACTTCCGCTCGGCCTGCGTGGGAAATAAACTGCAATGCCATAGGACTGAATCTTCAATTCTCTAAGCAGAAAAGATATAGAACATACTGACAGAACTTTTAGCTGAGCAAATGTTGTTGACTGGAGCCCTCTTACACCATCTTTATTCTGCTCTTCTTAGCATGCAGAGCACTCAAAGGTCTGTACTTCAGTAACTGCTGTTGCACCTGTTTTGGTTATTTGCCTTTGTTTCAAGGACAGCTTTTGTGTTATCTATTGCTAAACTGCCCTCGCAAAACTTCCTCTCACTGCTATACTGGCCCTTGTCCATAGCTGCAATCTGGTGCCGAGTGTGTTTAGACAGTGTTGTTATTTAGTGCCATTGGTTACCATGAGACACAGAAAGCAACGAGCCTGGGAAAACTTGTTTTTCATAAAACTCCTGGCCATCAGAATGGGTTAGCTAAATCAAGAATAGAACATACAAATCAAATTGTCTGTTGTTGGAAAGTATGTTTGTAAAAGCCAGAATGAAGGGAAAGAAATGCCTTTGTGCCATGACCTGAAATTCATCAAATTCCAGATCTGTCCATAAACTTACAGATAAGGAATTTTGCAATAGAATGACAATTGCTACCTGTCTCATTCTTATCAATCAAATCATGCCAAGAATGCAGCAGCCTCTGAAAGCCTCAGGAATGTTTTTGACTGTAATACTGCAAGTAGATCTCTGGCTTAGCACTTCAAAGGTGAAAAGCCAGTACAAGTAGCTTTCATGTTAACGTAACCAGTGATGATTTTTCCTGCTAAATTTGTCACTAAATCTGTTAAACCTTCTCCTGCAGGTGTGACTTAGTTTATTTATTTATTTATTTATTTATTTTTAGAATAAAACTTGAATTTTGTTAATTTGTTAATTTTGTTTTTCTATTTTAAACTGCTTCCACTCCACTTTGGATGAGGAGCACTTGTTTCAAGTCAGGTCCAGCAGTGAGAATGTTTGAGGTTCAGCTCTCTCCTTATCTTGCTGTACATTTCTCCTGGTAGTTGTGACAGTTTCCTTTGTTCTTTAAATTCCAAATCTGAGTCACTAAAAGCTATAAGTCACTCCCTGCTCAAAATTATGATCATCCTCTTAAAATAATACATATTTTTTTCTCCCTTTCTTTCACACTTGAGATGCATTCAAATCTTACTTTCTAGCTCTTTTCCACAGTACTGAAGACCAAATACACTCTGCAGATGAAAAGTGAAGTTTTGGCATAATTTTGTGATATCAGGAAACAAGACTCTAAAGGAAGCACAAAGTATTAGGACAACCTAGATATATCACAGAATCATAGAATGATTACATTTGACATGGACCTCTAGAGGCTATCTGGTCTGACCCCCTGCTCAAGCAGGGCCACCCAGAGCTGGCTGGCTAGGACCACATCTAGAAGGCTTCTGGAGATCTTCAAGAAGGAGACTCCACCACCTCTCTGGGCTGCCTGTGCCAATGCTCCATCACCTGCACAGCACAGAAGTGCTTCCTGGTGTTCAGACGGAAACTTCTGTGTGCCAGTTTGTGCCCATTGCCTCTTGTCCTGGCACTGGGCACCACTGAAAAGAGCCTGGTTCTATCTTTTTTTCCCCCTCCCTTCAGGTATTCATAAAGATGCAAGACTTACCAGTAAGCTACTTTAGAAGTATAACCATGTGAAGAGATACAAACTAAACAGGACATTTTGCTTACATGGTGAGAGGCAGGGGAATATTTGTTCCTGAAATATGTAGGTATTCTCTCCCACCCAGCATAGAAAGCATAAATTTTAGATTATATTTTTTATTTACTTTATTATAAGATATATAATATATATAAGATATTATAGTTATATATAATTATATAATATATATAATTTTATATATTTATGATTATAAGTAACAATAATAATATATATACACACACTTTATATATTTATTTAATGTCACCTTATAGTTGAGGTATTGTTTTCACCTGCTAATGGAGCTTCCAGAAAAAAAAAAAAAATCAAAAAAAAAATCAGTGCTTCCAGTGCTTGCAGCCTTAGTGGTTTTTCAGTCAGCATTGTAGTTAGCAATTTAAATACCTACCTGTCTGCTTATTATGAATTTGCACAAGGAAAAGGCATGTAAAGAAAATTGTATTTACTAAGGGATCACCTTTTGGAATATTTGACAAGGAAAACATGGGAATCATCCTACAGGATAACTCTAGTCTACTAGCATGAAGTACTAAATCTCTGATGTGCAATTCAGAAGGGCAACCTGATGGGATGACATATACCTAACCTCAAACTTCTCGGTGTCTCTCATTTCCTAAGATAAAACTCCAAACTAAAGCTGGACAAGTGTTTACTGCTAAACAGCATTGAATACGTAAAGAAAAGCATGAGTTTACAGGGATTTATCTTCATGAATCCCTTGCAGCTGTGCGAGATACTGCAGTTTTGGAGTGGGTGAGTCAAGCAGAATAAGTATACAGATATCTATGTTTGATAAGCAGCTTTTGCACTACAATTTACAAAGCCACTTGACACCAGTCAGGCAGCACTACTTCTGCCTTTCCGGATTTTCCTGCCCACAGGCTTGTGCTTCTGATTCATAGAAACCTAAGCCAACCCTTATCATGATGCTCCATTGCTGTCTACTTGTGGTTGTAATCTTGGACGTAGTCTTAGCTGCTAATTTACACTCAGGTAGGTCTCTAAGTGCTTTTCTTAGGTAACCCATTTGCTCTCCTGATGTGCCTGTTTGTTGCATAAGAAACACTTTAAATTCATTCAACCCACTTAATTGATGCATAGTGGTGAATCGTGCAGTGTTTTCCTTCTTAGGTATGCAGACTAGAAAACATGCTGTAAGATTTCCTTTTTAATTGGCTCATCTAACCTCTGTATATATATATATATATATATATACATATATATAAACATGTATATATATACATGTTTATATATATATACACATATATATATACATATATATATAAACATATATATAAATGTTTATATATATATGTATATATATATATACATATATATACAAACAAACAACAACAACAACAACAAACTCCTGCTGGTAGGACTTTTACAAGTGAGGAACAGCCCAACCTGAGCGTGGTGTCCATGGATATGCTTTGCAGATACTGACTATAGGTCAAGAGATGTGTAAGTAGTCTGTAGGCTGAAATGTGCCTTGAGAATTCAACTATTAATTGTTTAATTGTTTTGTCTTAAATATTAGTATGATCCATCTATGGACTTCTGGTAAACAAGGAGTATGTTCAAACTGACTAAGATCCAGTTCGTGATTCAAGCCAGATATGAACACAGTTCAGAGAAGGATTTTCCCTCTTTATTGATTGATCTTTCACACATCACAGATTTGAAAGTGAATTTTAAGTGTAACTTGAGGCTAATGAAAGAAACTTTACTCAGCAATACCTACAAGGAGCCTAGTGAATTCTTTTTTATTTTTTATTTTTTATTTTTTTTTCCCCTGTATCAATTGATATAATACAAGATATCATATGCATTTTGCTTTATTTTAAAAAATCTTAACTTTGAAGGTTGTCTGCCTTTTCATGTAAAGATTTTGAGTGGGGGTTCAAAAACATTCATCACTGATCCAGTTGCTTTCCCTGAAGGTGGGTGGTAGTAAGGTGCCTGATTGGGTTCATTAAAATGTTGTAAACTTTTGAATATATGGAGACCACAAGGAAGCTTATGTAATTGTTATAAACTTTTAACATAATTTCTTCAGTTTTTATTTTTAAATAAAATAAATATAAAACTTTATTTCCTTTAACTGCTCCCTTCTCAGGGGCTCTTTTTGTTCGTTGTATGCTCTTGTACAGTCAGCACTCCTCTTGACTGTAAAAACAGGTCTTAATGTGTCTCTATTGTCATCACTGATGCAAGATTTTTCTTACCACACATTTAACATTGAAGAACTAATGAAGTCTTAACTTCTCCATTGTTTATGCAACTGTGGTGTGTCCTCCTTGCCCTTTGGTTTATGTTTGTGCCTTGCCAACACATTGCATTCATGAGAAAATCATTAATCTATTAACCTTAGCATACTGATTTAATTTACAAGCTATAGTTAGAACTGGTTCACTACAGCTGCATGTGTAAAAATGAGTTGAACAAACTCCTGAAAACTTAATGTTAAAATATTTTAATTGCTCAGGTTGCTCTCTGGCCTGTGTTACAATATCAGATACATAACACCAAGGCATCTCTGGATTAAAAAAGAAAATTCATTACATATTTTAATATTTGCACTAAATGTGTAATGCCCAGGCAGAACTGGCATGTCTTATCCAAAAGGGTCATCAGCCTGAACCCATCAATTTGACACGTTCTGCTGAAAAAGCCATCACCATCTCCCATTAGATAATTGAACACATCAAGGCTGTTCTTTCAAAATTAAGGAACAGATTCTCATCTGTCAATCTGGACAAGAGACAGAATAATTTGGCTGCCATTTATATACTAAATTATTATAATGACAATAATGGTAAGATACAACAGCCGCATGATCTTTTGTGTAAGTAAATGGAGTGTGCTCCATGTGTAAAGTAAATCATGCAGATTAAAAATGTCTACAAAATAAAAATGCACTGGGCTCAATCACCTTGCTATCCCAGATAGTAAGTACTTTGTCACTCATTCTGAGAAGAAAAAATCCAGTGTCATTCAATTAAAATCATGGTCTGTTTAAGAGATTTCAAGCCATATAATACAGTAAGCATAAAGGGCATATTAAATTAGTTTAATTAGATTAGGATTGCCACATAATTTTAGTAGTTCAAATCTGATTTTGGTATACAGCGTCATCAAATTATTTTGTACCTTCCTAGAATAAATAAATAAAACTTTTTTTTTTTTTTTTTTTCCCAATATTTCAGGGAGTAATGGTATCATCCACATTTCTCCTTCTTTTGTTAAACTGAATTGCACTTGCTATTTGGAGAAAATCAGAGATGGAGAGATGCACTAAAAGTCAGTTTGTCAAAAAATAGTGGTATGATAGCACTTAATGATAAGAGGAAGAAAGGAGAAAGTGTTAATGACATTTGAGAAATTTAGTTTAAAAAAAAAAAGTATTTTTTAAAAAACTGAACAGATACTCTATATTTTGAAGAAAAAAATCAACTAAAATATAAGAAAGAGAAGAAAATGGCTGAAAGGGCTACATTATCTAAATGAACCACAGACTTCTTTTAGTTATATCAATCTTTTCTATTTATCCCCCTAAGATAACTTAAAAGAAAAATTCCTTTCTGTTTAAACAAAATATACATATGTACATGTGTGTGTATATATATACATATATAGTTTTATTTTTGCTTACTAGAAGTATTTTTTTTCTCATTTGCTTGGTGTGCCTGAATATCAATCACTTATTCTGATGTCATTTAAGCACAGTATATCCACTATGAGAATTTAAATGACAGTATCCCCTTTAGAAGGGGCAGATTTAAATTTACATTTTTCCTCCATAACAAAGTAGGCTCACACTCCAAATGTACATTTTGCTGGGGAAGATAAATTGATCTGTTATTGCTTCATTAAAGAAGCAGTGACAAATGAGATACGTATCAAACCAGAAGCTACAGTTCATGATTAGGCAGTCTTCCTGCATGTATGCTTCCTTCTTCCACCATCCCACTCCACATCGAAACAGACTACTTTTTTTTTTTTTTTTTTTTTTTTTTTTAATAGGGAAGCTTTTGAAACACTAAATATCCAGAGAATCTGCCAAATAATTTCTGCCCAACTTTCCACCAAAGTCAACAACTTCAAATTCTAGTCATTTTTGCTGACTCAGAATGAGAACAAAACAGCCATTTACTCATGCACTGAGATCAAAGCAATGCAAATTGATTAACCAGTGATTAACAATTAACAATTGATTAAAGCAAAGCAATTGATTAACCATTGCAAATTTTGCAAATGATCACAGGTAATCAAAGTAGCTGAGGATGGATATGGTGAAAACCCATCTGAAAACCTGTAACAGATACTTAACCTCTAATTCTTGAGAAACAACAATCAAAAAAGCACACCTCACTGATTTAATCTTTATATCTTAGAAACATAATCATAAAAATTTCAGCTAGAACCTTTCAATGGACAGTCAGAGGCCAAGAGTTCTTGGAGGAGGTGATGTATTGACAATTCCTTCACTTGTGTAAATGGTTATATGATATAGTAAGACAATTCAACCTCTGAAGTGCTTGTAATTATTTACCAAATGTGCTTTTAATGTATACATGGCCTACCAGCCTCAATCTTGACTCTGAGGACTTTTGATGATGTCATCAGAGGATAAGGTGATCTATGTATTTTTTAATGTTGATGAGCTTGATTTTATAACCTTAACGACTCCGTAGGACTAGGTTTTCATTTACATTTGAAATACACCCTTTCTTTGGATGTGTTATGATTCAAAACAAACATCAGCTAAACTTAGTTGCCCTAACTAAGGCAGACTGAGCTATTTGTTTGGTATTTTAAATATATCCACCATTTTTTTTGGCAGCATTTTTTGTACTGATTTTCTCTGTAAAATGTAGCTGTTCCTGTTGTATGTCAGACTATCTGTCCTTACAACCTTTAGAAGTTTTGACTCCATTATTCAGCTCCAATGGATTTTAAAGGAAGAACAGGCAAAGACAAGCACTTTGCCTCAATTTTCCTGGAAACTGCAGGTTAGAGAGAAAAGGGAGACTAGATTAGTCCAGCAGTGAAGGAAAGGCAGTAAGAACTCAGTAATTTTAAGCTCAGTTTGCAGCAACTGGTTGTCCAGTCACCACATGTTTTTCAGTGGTTATGCATGTTGGTAAAGAGGAGCTGCAGCAATGGCCTTTCCCTTCCCCTGCAGAACTCCTGTGGAAGGGAGCCAGTGTATGTCAGTGGTGGGATTTAGGGGACATAAATCCAAAAGCAAGAGTGTCTCACTGGTTCTGCTGCTGGCAAAAAGCTTGTTTTAATGAACATGGACGTGAAAGGTAAGGAATGTGACCATTAGTTTATTAAAGCTGCTAAATATCTGTTTCTAGTTTTGAGATTAAAAGATTTGACCTTGTACTTAAATTACAGGTGATGTAACCTAGAAATCACCTGGAAGCTGGTGAAAGCCTGCAGTCATGTACAAAGATATCATCCAGTCAATTCAAAGGATTTAGTGCCCAGCTACTGTCCTTAGAGAAGTATAATAATTTTCCCAATGTGGGCAGGTTTCTTCCTTTATGTCTCATTCCCACCACCAATATTTTGTAGCTAAGCAGTTCTACAGGTGATAATTCTTGAAAACAGGAGATGGCTGTGCTCTGTTCCCATGCTTATTTCTTATGAATTGTATTCAGCTACATCCAGCTCCTACACTAATGCTTGCCTAAGATTCTTGTCTACTAAGCATTGCAAGTGGAAATGTCAGGATGTTAGCATATGCTCTTTAGGGACACAGCGATCTTTCCCAGAACACTGATGAGGTTAATATTATTAATGGAGATATCTGTAGTGGAAACAATCTTCAAAATGCTTTAAATATTGAACAAATTAAACAAAACAACAAAAAAAATAAGACACCTTAGAAACTTGCAAGGCAAATATAGCTCAGGGCAACAACACTTCTCATTTTTCAAGGATTCTGCAATGAACATGCAGATTTCTTTTGCTTATCTGCTGCATTAAAAAAGACAAAGCCTGCTTTATTATCTGAAAAGCATTTATGTATCAGTCCAAGCTGTCTGAATTGAGTTGAGCAATTTTAGCAAAAATTCTTCAGCATCTATCATTCATCTGAGCAATTCTAGACAGATTGTGCAATAATTGTTGGGGAAAAAAAAAAAAAAGGAAAGAAAAAAGTCTCTCTTGACCATTGTTTTTGGACAGTTGTCTGGCTTTATTTGGCAAATAGCATATTGAATGCATTAACAGAGCTGAGCATTAAAACAACAACAACAACAAAAAGAAACCTGCATTGAAGTCACATACTGAATATTTTTCAGTGAGGGACTTACACTGTTTTGAGATTCATTAACAATTTATTAATAATGTTCCTCTCTCCTAATGAAGAATGAACAGTAAGTACCATGTAGATGGAGAGATGATAACTAGCCTGATGAGATGTTTGACCACTAGAAAAGAGCCTATATAATCTACACTATATCCACAGGTGCTGCAGAGAGTACACCCCTTCTTGCAGGGAAATCCATTCAGCTTCTGCAGAAGTGTGATGAATTCTGGAGGAGGGAGTGGAAACTTCTCTTACTATCAGCCAAGAAGCCAATTTACAAGACTAGCATAGATTAGAGGCCTAGGTTTCTGGAGACTATAATTAGGGAAAATAAATCCCAACCATTACTGTTAACATTGCTCAGCCATCCCTTTCCTAACCTGTGCTGAGGGCTTAGCCTTTCTAAAAGGTAGTTAGAGCCTTTGATGTGCACTGATAAGCAGTGCTTGATCTCTCCAACAGGTGCTTAAATAGTGCCTTACACATCTGCATTAGGCCTACTAAGTGCAGCCATATTTTCAGAAGCAACCTTATCCTGTTGGTTGGAGTTAGATGATCTTTAAGGTCCCTTTCAACCGGAGCCATTCTATGATCTTGCCAAAATTTGTTGCTAGTATATTCCTACATAGAGAACATTCTTTAGTTTATTCTCCTAATAAGGAGCCATTTTTGTGTTACTGCTCACTTGAATGGCTCTCTGTAGACAAATGTTTACTTTCATACAACTTGGAGGACCATAATCATCTCTGAGGCTTCTGCTTCTCTTTCAAATCTGGTTGAAACTGGTTAGTGGATCCAAAAGTTCTTCATGTGAAGTGACAGATGGATTAACAGATGATTAAGCAGACAGATAGACAGCAGGAACATATAAGACTCATTTCATTAGGAAACTGGACTGAAAACAGAAGTGGCAGTGGGTGGAAGTAATGGGATGATATTCATATTTTGGTCACCAATGTAAAAAATTGATTTTATTTTATTTTATTTTTTTTTTACAAATGATTCAAAGAATGTAGGCAATGTATTTAGTGGTTTGAACAACAAAGGAAAAGTCAAAGGGACAGTACTGAGTTTTTTTATTATTATTATTATTTTTTTTCCAGCTCCTTTTTTGGTCATAGTGCTTCATTTTTATATAGTTTGGACTATATTTTAAACTTCTAAAGCCAGATTAAGCTTGGATAATTCTGGCAATTTCAATGGAGGATTAATGTGTGTCATTAAGCAAAGAAATATGGTCTGGTACTTTTCAATAGCAACAAATGCTTGCTAAGGCACTTCTCTGATCAACATGTTTCTGGCTTACTGCAAAGCCTTTGGGCTGTTCCTTTCCTAAATGTATGAAATACACATGCGGGAAAGCTGAGAGTGAATTGTTGTGATTTGAGCTGGTTGCTTACATTCCAGCTGAAAAGGGCATTCTCACTCCTGTTTTCCATTCAAGCTGATCCAACAGAAAACTGGCCCAATGGAAAATAAGTAAATAAATAAATAAAGGGGGTAGAGGTTATTTACTTATTGGTAAAATGATCCAAGTCACCACCATGTGGTCTCACTATTGGTTGCTCTGTTAAAAGGAGGGGTGTGCTAGGTGCAGACAGAAAGGGCAACTCTTTCAGACAGGTGAGGAACATTATATATCTGCACTCAGAATGAACAAGTTCCCCCAAAACTGAAGCACAAGTGTAAAAAAGAGCTGGATAAAACAAGATAATTCCTTGCTACATTGCTCTTAAAAGAAATTTTTTCACAGCCAAGTGATTCCTTTGAAATATAGTGGCTGTAGAAGGCCTTGGCAAAAGTTGAGGGCATGGCATTGTCAGTGTAAGAATATATAGGAATGTACTAAGAAGTAAGGGACCTCTCATCTGTAAAAATAGGGACCCTCTGGCAGAGCTCTGACCCTGCCCCTCCCTCCCTGCCTTCCTGGAGGGATGTTGCTTTGCCATAGCTTAATCAGCAGCAACCACACGCTGCACCTGCACAGCAGCAGTCATTACTGTCCCATTTACACTTGTAGCAAAGCAGGGCATTGTTCCAACACACAAAGTAAAATACAAAGTGGTACATATGCAAGGTGGGATTCATAAAAGCACTCTCTGTTAAGCTGCTTCTGCTCACTTTGAAGTTGGTGGCAGATCTCTCACATTTTCCAACTGCACTGTTGAGCCAGTGGTGAAAGCTTTTAAAAAATCAATTTTATGAATATTAGAAACATGGTTGAACCAAGGATCCGGTGTTAAGATCATCAGATACAGCCTCTGCCTGTGCTCTCTGTTTTATCAATTCCCAAATTTATTCACCAGTTGATTCTAACAGGCTGAAAATATCTTCCTTCTTGAACAATTATGAAAGAGTTTGAAAATTTATCAAAGCTCTTTCATAACATCCCTAAACTATTCCTAAACTATTTACCATTGCCTCCAAAGAAGCGTGCTTTGGAATAGTATCAGAAGGTCAAGTTATCCCACTGAAACACCTATTAGTATAAAGAGGAAAGAAAAAAAAAAAAAGAAAGAAAATGAAACAGCACCAGTACAGCCCTGGAAAATATGAAGTCATAAGTAGAGTTCAGCCAGAGCAGGCTCCCATTAAACTTTGTTTAAGAGCCAAGTTCCACCCTGAGATATGTGTGAGCTGCAGTTTATTTCAGGGAGAGCTGCGCTGTACTCCATGTCAGGGCAAGGCTTGGACACAAGCATGTATCTGTTATGAATCAGTGAAGAGAAGAGTCCACATCCCTTTTGCATATTTTGGTTCCCTCTGCATAGATGGAACAGAAATATGAAAGAAGTGGATAAAACAGCCTCTAATATCACAGGACTTGTTGATTTTAATTCCCTCCTACCCAAGACCAAAATGACTATGTTCTAAATCCACTAAGTTACTCTCATGGTACTTGGTAGCCTTTCCTTGTGCCACCCCTAATGTACGTGCTGTATTAATAAGGAACACACACAGCAGTCTGGCTTTAGCTCCTTAAAGCTTTCCACTGAACGTATTCACATGGCATATAGGAAGGAGCTCTACTGAATGACAAGGGAAGAAGAAGTGGCAAAAGTGGCAGAGACTCCCTGCCCTCATCCTCTTATGCTTGCAAACAGAGGCTAAACATGATAGCAACCCTTGTGCTGTGCTGAGTTGCATGGATAGCTTCAGGCAATATCCTTTTGGATTTCTGGGGCTGGCTCCTGCTACACAGCTGGCTGTTATGAGGGATGAGAGGATAAAGTCAGGGCCATGTGCATTTCTGCATGGCTCCTGGAGGCACTGTGGTTACCTGGGGGAGCCAGGTGGAGGGATGCCTTGCTCCCTGGCACAAGCTGTGCCTTCAGCAATGCTGAGTTCCCAAGGTTGAATTCCTTCAACTACAAGGTAAAAGAGCTCATTCAAGAAGAGGGAAGAGGGGGAGGTAACGCCCAATCCTGTCAAACACTGAACAGGCGGTTAAAGTAATTCAAGTAAGAAACTCTGGTAAATGCAAAGGCTTTTATAATACAGGACACCCCTTTGAACACTGAAATATTAACTCTGTCTCAAAAACTTCCTATTCTTCAGCCCCCCAGGTGGTTGTCCTGTCTTTTTACTCTCCATCAGGTGTTTGCTGGCTCTAATAGTGAAACAAGACCATCAGCGCTATGCTGTTACAGCACTTCCATGGGCAGAGATCAACAAGCATTTAAGTCCTGGTTAGGGGAGAAAGCTCAGTGCCATTAGGATCAAAACAATCTTAGTAATCACTTTTTTTTTTTTTTTTTTTTTTTTTTTTTCTGGATACCGTATCAGATGGGAAGAGGTATCAGTATCCCCAGGAAAGGAAGTCTCTTTCTCTTAGTGCTGGTTTGACCTAACACACAAGCTGGTGAAGGCCAAGGGAAACACACAGGCAGGTCTGGTGTGGCCACAACATAGTTTCAGTGTGCAATGGCAGGGAAACAAAGGATGGGAAGAGTTGTTACCAAATCCCACTAACTAGAAGATGGTCTGGAAATATCCCAGAAAGAATGGGAAAGACAGATGTGTGTCCTGGGAGTCTGGAGAAATTATATGGCCCTCAGCCACATCTGTTTTGCCATGACTTTGAACCTACCAAGGGACTTTATTCTGCATTTCTTGCTACATCTTCCCCCACCCAGAATTATGTCCAGTATGGGGGAGAAGAAGTACAAATCCTTTTAGGGATATGGATGCGTTTGCCCACAGATAGCAAGCTGTTACCTTAATATGCCACACAGTACTAGATGTTCCAGTTTCTCATCCAGTAAGGAAAATACACCCCTCTCCTCAGGAAGAAATCACAGATGCAATTTTTAATCACAAGACTTTTTTACTCCCCCCACAGTGACTGCTGCAATTTCATATCTGACAAAAATGGTCAGCCAGGCCTCCAAATGGAATAGCTTGTTTTTCCCCTTCTGGTCACCTCCAGCAGCTGCTGGACTATGAAAAGTCCTGGGGTGAGCTGCTCAGCATTTGAAAGGGAGGGAGATCTACCCAGTGCTTGGGTACTTAGGTCACTTAAGAACAGAACAGTGGAAGCCATGGTCCCTTCTGCTCTGCTGCTGGCCCCTGGAGAAAACAGGACACAGGATATGCTTCCTGCCTGGGGAAGGCTCGCAGCAGCTGGGAGAGAAGCCATGACCTTTTCCTTGAAGGAAGTACAAGTCATGAAGGGGGGAAGAGTTGGCTGTTATAGGCTGCATCTCATCTTAAAACTGTCATGCAGTTCTATCTCCTCTTGCTTTCTCCCCCAGTGTTTAAAGCTGATCTTAACTTATTTAGAAATGACACTTTTAAAACAGTTTCATCCATCTCTGCCACCCCATTGTTGCTCTAGTCAGTCATGAACCTTCTGACAAGAGTCAGATACAATTGAAATGAAAGGTTTCATTCATCCCAGGTGAAGGCAATCAGCAGAGGTAATCCAAGAGAGGGGCTTGGCTCATGCTCTATTTCCAGCTCAAATTTATGTCCCCAGGATGAAGAAATTAAGCATCTCACACAGAATGTGGGAGGAGGAAGAGTCTTTGTCTTAGACTAACAAATTTTAGTGAATTCCAGAAAGGGAAATCTTTTACCAAGAAGCAATAGCAAAGGGCAGAGAAATGCAAAAGCATTTATCTCCCTGGTCCCATCCTGCTGGCTAAAGTGGGAGGGGTGATTTACTCTCTGTGGTACAAGGAGTCTCTTTTGGATCATTAATACCCATGGAGAGTGAACTCGGGAGCCATCTGCATATTTTTTTAATGTACAAGAAACTTGAATCAGCAGGAAGTATTATTCTTTTGGAGCATACACAATAGGTTTATCTCTGTTTGCTACTCCCTGTTTTCACTGCTGATTCTCACAAGAGCTCTAGTTACCACTGATAAATCATTTTTCCTTCTTTAAAATCTGCTCAGAACCTAAGTAAGACATTTAAAGCATAGTACTACTAAAAAGTGAAGATCTTAAATCAGTAAATTCTCATCCAAGCTCCAATGAAATCAATATGAGCAATCTCAAATTCCAGGGCACAATTATCTCAATGCCATTGACTTCAGCAAAGCAATGCTAACTTACAGTGAGCACTGTGTTTCCTGTGAACATCTGTACAAACCTGAAGGAAGCAGAAATTGTCAAATATTTGTTTACATACCAGGACTTCAGGTGATGAAGCTGTGTGTTTGCAGCACGAGCTGATCAGAGAACATAAACCAAAAGTTATGGTAAGAGAGAGGACAGATCTGGTGGACACCTCTTGTTATTATTTTTACATTTCTTTATGGGTAATGAAAAGAAAAATAGTCTCATTTTACCTCACTTTGACTGTCTGAAACCACCCAAAATATTTCTACAATGATTCAGTTGCTAAGTGAGGAACATTAGAGACTGGTTATCTCTGTTCACAATACACAGACATTCACAAATTGCCACTAGCCTGTAATGGATGCCATTTTATACTTTTTTACCTTGGCAAAACTTACTTGCAAAAAAGGTAAGGTAGTAGACAACTACAGTGTTGTATTCCAGTCTCCCAAGCAACACTCCCTCTGTGCACAGATTTGCAAGGTTCTGTATAAGTTTGGTAAATAACTTACAAGATCACAAATGTGGCTGAAATAGAAAATCCAAAGCTGGCTGGTGTCCTTGGATTTTATGCTCCCCTATGCGTGTGTATGCATGCATCATCCCTTATTTTTGCTCTTTGTCACATAATGTATCGCAAACTTAGGCTTTGACAAGTTTAAAAGTATGAAGATTAGAACAATCATGATTACATGTGTTACCACCTGCTACTTCTTTTCTTCCATGTTGTTTGAATGTTCAGGCACAAGGCTTTGAAACACTCCACCTTGAACGCACTTAAAAACTCTGCAGGATTTCCAGTTTGCTTTGATCTCCACAGTCTAGAGACTATCTCAGAGAATATAAATGAATATATTTAGGGGAAAATTATTTTCAAGGAGAAAATCCTAGAGTTCTTCCAACTCGATATGCTTTGCAAGTTGATATCATACCTAAGGTTGTTTTTTTGTGTGTGTTTTATCATTATGTTTCAGGAGGTCTCCTGGCATCTCTGTCCAGAATGAGATACATGATGAGGTAACTTGGGAAGACGGATGTGTTCAGGTCTTCTCATTGTGAGCAAAAAAGTGGCAAACGTTTTTATGGTGATTCTTGTTTAGAAAGGAAATGGAAGAAGAGGTGATTTCCATTCTGAGGAATTTACAGACTAAACAAAGCAAAATAAAAAGAGATTATGCAGGGGAGCTATGCAGGAGAGAAGATTGTTTTTATCAAGAAGGAGTAGGAAGGATGTGAAGGGAAAGATGGTAAAAGCTTGCTGTTAATATGACTAGTAAGGAGGCATTAATTGGAGAGCTGGAAACAAGGAAAGACTTGGCTAGCTCAGGCTATGAGCAAACCAGCTTCTTTCAGAGGGCCTTACAAATCTGTCTTTCCCATCTCTCACTACATGAAGTCACCATGTATGACTGCCTTTTGGAAATGACTTGGGCTTAAGCTTACTTCAAATTCTCCTAGATGGGCAAGTGAATGGTATGGGAGTGGTGTCTGAAGGCATTAGATCCATCCAACTCTAGAAAATGTGTTCTAGAAGGTGATTTTTCCTTTTTTTTTAGGAATAATCCAAGGCCTGGATGCTAACCACTGCTTGAGCTCTAAGCATGGAGGAGAAGCCACTTCTCACTGGGAGCTGGAAAAATGTATCAAAGGTAATCAAGAAGGTTTCATGAGAATTTGTCCCTTTCGATTAGGTGGTCACAGCCTGCACAGAAAGAGTCAACAAAGCACCCTTTTCCTCCCTGGCCTTCTGCTATCCTTCTTGGCCATGCAGGTGTTAGCACAAGCCATTTTGATACTCTTTAGAGAAGCCACTTTTTTCCATGACTGGCAAAGGAATGGGATGAGTAAGAGGAAAAGTGGCCAGGTATGCAGAGCATAATGAGTTTCGAAAAAGTTTGAAACTTTTGAAAAGGTTTTGACAAAGAACAAGAAAACCATGGGTTCTCCTTTTCCCAGAGCAAAGGGGAAGCTGGAATGGAAGCATGGGTCTGAACAACAGTTTTGTTTCCTGGTCTGCTCTGCTCAATGCCTCATGCAGGGTTTTCTGTAGAGATGCAGACTAATCCTGTGTATATCCCCGTTTCCACCAATGGCTTAAGTGACATTAGGAACTGGTTGTAAAGGCTTCTTTAAAATAAAAATAGATCCAAATGAGTTCAGTAAGGGGAAAAATGGATTTGTGTGCATCAGAGATTCAAAAAATCAAAGTCCGCTGATGTAATTATGGAAATTCAAGGGAGACAGACAATAATAAACTCTCCAAATTGTGGGATTCAGGATGTAAAAACATATCCCAGGTTGTAAATGAAAATGCCTATGTCATGACAGGAAAGGTCTGGAGGGGGGGAGCAAGCTGTGGAGATGAGAGCAAAGAGAAACCAATGGAGAAGAGAGATGGAGAAGGAAGACAGGGCAACTCCCAAAGGAAACAAGGCCTCAGCCCGCTGCCAGGAGAAGATTTATGTCTTCCTTGCCTGTGCTATTCTTCCTTCCCACTGCCAGGACAGTGGAATGTCCTTGACAGAAGTGAGGAAATGGTGTTTAACAACTGAGACCTTCATGACTGTCCTTTGCTGAGATATGAGCTAGTGGGCTGAGAAAGGGATAGGCAGGAAGTACTAGGAGGTGCAGATGATATCTGAACTAGACAACCTGAGAGGGCAGGTGTAAGAGAAAGGTAATAATCAGAAACTACTCCACTCTCTGAGAGCATCTTTGCATCAAGATACTTCAAGAATTTAATTTTCTGCTCCCTGTGTTGAACAGGAGAGGGACTGTGTTTATGACACTTAAATGACATCATATAATAAGTAGAACAACCTGTGCTATCTCATGAGATCTGGTTATTAAGGGGCTTTGTTAAAGTCTCAAGAAATAACAATATCTATTGAAAATGCGATTTCATAATAAATTGGTAAATTTCTAGCCCTAATATATATGAATAAAATATTTAAAATCAAATTCAACAATATACCCATGTAGATCTCAAAAGATAGAAATAAAATATAAAAATACAGAATATCATTTTAGTTACTTAAGAATTTTGGAAAAAAAGTTGCACAAGTTTCCTGAATTCTTGGATGACAACATTTTTATGCTAACTTCACAATCCACTATATATATATATATATATATATATATATATATATATTTTCTCTCTGCTCATGTACATGTAACTCTTTAATCACTCTGGTTAAGTGATTTCTGAACTATTTGCATTACCTAAGGATTATTTGGTTTAGCTAAAGCTGGTAATCAGCAACTGCTTTTTCATCCTGTATTAAGTGACTAAAATTTTTGAAATATTCAAACGACAGATGAGAAGGACCTCGTTTACAGATTAACTGTTTTTTTTTTTTTTTTTTTTCAGAAAAAAAAATAATTTTTTTTTTTCATAGATAAACTTGCTTATGCAGAGGCAGCAAGTTAATCTGCAGTAACAATTCTGTGAAAGCTATTCCAGTAAGGAGGGTAGTTATTCTGTAAAGAATTAGTTCTATTTCACCATGAATATGCTATTTATTTATTTATTTATTTATTTTTCCTAGAAAATTTTCCTGGAGATGCAACTAGGCAATTGTCCCAGCACAAAGAATCTTCCTTCTCATTTCTTAAATCATTATCATCACTTTCCTCTGAATCTTTTATTATGAAGACACAGGTCCTGCAATAGCATCTAAGATGGATTCAGGCAAATGCTGTGCCGCCTGAAGTCCAAATACAGAGTGATTCAGTTTCTATACTTTTGTGAGTTGACTGGTTGTGGCTGTATATACAGTCAGCAGAGAGACAGCTGAATATTGTGTCTGCAAGAGAGGTTGAATACGGATGCTTCACTGATGTTTTACTATATCATATGAAATGGATATTTTGTAGTATTTTCCAACTTCTTATATATAGCCTAAACCTCTTTCTTGCTTGATTTCTTGTTGTTGAGTTTATGCCTCTGCTAAGCCTTCAAAAATCTGGTCATTTTTCTGCTACTTCTGAAAGTATCTATCATATAAAAAAGGAAAGATGAGCTTGTGGATGTTGGTCTGTGAACAGAGATGCAGTCAGGGAAATAAAACTCTCCATAACTAGAAGTCTGACTAGTGAAAAGGCATATAAAAACAGAAAAGAGGCTTCTATACATACCTGTGTCTGTATATAAGTATACATACAGATATAAACTATATAATATATATACATGCACAATGTGTATTATGTGTACATAAAGAATTCTAATCCATTTCACAGGTTTGCTGTTGCTAAAATGTCTCTTTCCAAATCTAAACACTACACATATGTAAAGACTTAGTATTTGGTTCTGCTGTGCTATAAACTTGTCACAAGTGCTCTTTGTAACGTGGACCACCTCATTAAATTAGACATTTTAAACATGCAGTCCCCAGTAAAATAGGCATTTATCACTCACAATAACACGGAGCTGTCACAGGGTGTGTTCAAAAGCCCCCCTGCAACTTACTGATAAAAAGCTTAACTCTATTTCAGGGCTTATCTGAAGAAGAAAGAGGTAGACCCTCATGAAATAACTGAAATTTCTTTCTAAGATGAAAAAGAGAGGGAAAGGCAAGGGAAAAAAAATCACTTTAAAACTTAAATGCAGCAGAACAAGTTTAACCCATTGAGATTTTCAGTGAAGATTTTCAGTGAATTTTCTGCTTCATCAGGAAGAACCCTGTGGTGAAACATATGTCAGAAGAGAAGCAGATATGAGAAACTGGTCTCCTTTGCAGATGAGAAGATTAATTAAGAGGAAAATCACTTAGCCAGATGTCTCATTGGTGAAACTACACGTTCAAGGTACATCTGCAATAAGAGAGCAACAGAGCACAGACAACACATTGGATTTCTATGCTAACATTGGAGAGAGAGAAATCAGGTGTGAATTAGATCATGATAACTCTTGGAGAAATTGAGGAGCATGGATCTTATCTCAGCTACAAATGATAAGCTGCATGCCTATTATTATATTGCATGATTGTTGCTTCATGTAGTTGAATTATGGGCTACAAATAAATTATTCAGAGCAGACGGTCCTTTTCTCTGTTTGTGTCCATAAACTGCTAGCAAACCAAGCCTGACTTCTCCAAGTGCCACTCCATTTGCCAAGCAGGTGGATTTCTCATGAACTGTGGTAACTGTCTAATTCATTTGACTTAGAAAATTAAGTCAGAAGTAAGTAAATCATGGTCTGTGTGCTGCCCAAATACCTACCCAGCTATGGTGTCCAAGTATTATTGTCACTACAACATTGAGTTCTTTCTGAGTTTTTCGTGCATTTCTTATCACAACTCAGATGTGGAAAACAAACAAACAAACAAACAAACAAAAAACAACAAAACAAAAACAAAAAAACACCACCACAAAGCAAAGATCCTAATAGTGACAAACACTGTGCTTAAAAGTTTTTCTGACCTTTCTGTGAGAAACAAGGAAGACAGCTAATAAATGACTTTCAAGCTACAGTGGTGGTGACTATTTTTTTTCCCCAACCATGTATTGCATGTATTAAAAAATTATAGAATTATAGAGAGTAGGAATCAAAGAGCTCTTGCCCTAGTGGATCTACTGGAATCTATACTTGTTCCTGCCTCGTGGCTGCTATACATGACTTTCCATAGCCAAAAGTCATTTTTCTCCAACCTATAAACTTTCTGCTGCATGTAGGCTACCAGCCTTTTGAGGAAAGGGTGTTTGTACAGCACCTAGAACAATCAGATCCCTCTTGAATTTCTCTGTGCTATAGGAATACTAATCCCTCCCCAACAATAGAGACAGGCACTCTGCAGAGCAGACACACAAATAGACTTTCATTAGAGAATGCAGTCCAAAAAGCCTGTTTTACAAAAGGCTTTGCTGATTGGACTCAGTCATTGGAACAGTGATAGATATGGGGTATATTACACAAGAGCCTAGAAAAAAAGGTGCAGCAGTATCAGCAATGAGATGCAGACACTGCAATTCTGTGTTACTAATAGGCTTAACCACATAAGCAGCCATAACCAAATCTTTAACATCTTCTACTGTGTAAATCTTTTTTATTTTTCTTTCTCTCTCTTTTTTTTTTTTTTTTTTGAGGTGGGAGTGGGGGTGAGGATAGGGGGGTGGGAGGGAGTAGCAGTGTTCAGAAATGCTGCAAAATCCCTATTTTAAAAAAGCCAGTTCCTATTTCAATGGACATCTGTCCTCTGCCCCCAGTTTAGCAATTTGCCAGCAGTTTTGCTATTAATTACTGAAATTTCAGGTGAATTCTGAGACTTCCAATTTACAAACTTTCACACACATCTCAGGCAGTGAGAGTGTCAAGCAGAAGCCCTAGGGTATAAAGCCAAATTTTCCAATTCATATGCACAGTGGTGGGAGACAAATATGTAAGCAGAGGTATTCAATTTACATAAATGCTTGTGGGACACATTTTGAGCCTTCTGTGCTAAAAATGAGAGGTTGTTATAATCTACAGATTTCCTCATTTATAAATGCTCACAAGTTTACCAGTGAAGACCAACATTTTCATAATCAATAATCTCTCCTTTTATTTTTTATTTTTTAATTATTATTTCCTCTCACAGACAAACACTTCTGTTGATTAAGAGCAATGAAAACAAATCTACTTTCAAGGCAGTGAATAATATGGTTAAAAGGCTACAGGAATCATTTGTGGCATTTCACAGCCCCTGTGTGAAGGTACTGGTGTTGCTCCAGGAATAATCAAAGGACCAGTTTACAGCCCCTGTATTTACCGCATCATGAGTTATGGGGCAAGACTGCTCCCAGAACCAGATTCACCATTCACAGCTTTAAGTTATTTCACCTTTGTTGAGGGCCACCTTTGCCAAACTCTCAACCTCTCTGGAGAGGACAGCACGCACATACTGGAATCTTTTTGGAGAAGCTCTAGCTGTCATTGTGGCAGGTGGAGAATCTGTGCATGGTGGGACCAAGATCTCCTGCACCTGGGACAGGGCAGTGCAGGGTTTACTCTCCCTGAGCAGCAGCCTCCATGATCTGCTCCTCATAATCCCTAATTCCTCTGAAAGGTGGTATATGGAGTATAGGAGGCCCCAGATAAAACATTATCAGCATGCCTGGTACAGATTAAATCCTCAAAGGTACAGATCACCTCCTCTGAGAGGATGAACACCTTTGACCCCCAAAGATGTCTTTGCATAGCTCACTGCCTCCCCAGACTGAACCTTCGACCTGGTGACGTTTACTTGCGTGAGTTCCTCACCTCATTTGAGCTGCCCCATTGCCTTGCAACTGGGTCATTGCAGTCAAACAGGAAGAGGAGAAAAGCTTCAGTCTGAGTTAAGATTCCCAAACTTGTGGAATTCATCCTATTTTGTAATAAGTCAGGCAGCTATTGCCAGTGCATCTGAGCAGAGGTAGGAAGAAGCAAATATATTAACAGAAAAAATGATGCATTTAAAAATCAGGAAGTTCACATCCCTGCAGTGAAACTAGGTCTGGTTAATAATGGTAATGCTAACAATAATAATAATAAAAAGAGGAAAAAAGAAACTGAAGATATATTCACAACACAATATTGTATTGAATTCCAGCCAATGAAATTGAAACCCCAACTCCATTTTTGGTTTTGTTAGCAGACTTCTTTCCTTAGGTATTCCATTTTATTCCAGCCACATGCAAATGTTCAATAACCATGAATGATGGAATAAATATGCTGTCTAACACACTGTCTAACATCAGCAGACTGAACTGCTGGCTCACCTGCCTCTCCACTGAGTATACAGAGCAGGATGGGATATCAGAGCCAGGCATGGGAACTGCTTGACATTAGGCGGTACAGCACCCCCATAGAGAGGCAGAATACATTTGCTGTCTTTGCAGAGATGAACATTTTAAATCTGAAACAGCAGTCTGCTCCCACCTGGATTGCCAAGATAATACTGTATTTACAGAATGAATAAAAATCCCTTATCAGCTGCAAGTGTATACAAGGAGATAAGGAAAGAACATGAGCAATTAGGTAACTTAACCCTGTTCAGTTTACATCAGTAGGCAGCTGCTCTGTGGTCTCACCTGCAAGTACACAGGAAATAATTAATATGTTCAGCATAGTCAAAGGGTGTTGCTGATGCTTTATGAATTTTCACACCCATTTCAAAGATTTTCACTATATTTATGAAGAAGATTTGTTTTCCCGAACAGTCTCCCTTCTCGGCAAGCATCTGTTGCCCATGCTCTGCAGTGCCTGTCAATACACCAATTTTTGATATCTTGTAGCTTGCAAAAGTTACTGGAATTTAGCTTAATAAATAAGACCCTTTTCCCCAAACCTGACCCCCCAAAACCTTGACCGTTATAAAAATAATGCACCAGATTTGCATTATACAGGAATATGGTATTGACTTCCCTGTAAATTAATTTTATTCTCTGCACTTGATCCATATCATTAAAACAAATGAACAAACAAAACAAAACAGGAAACAACAACAACAACAAAGAGATACAGACTGAAATAAAACACGGGAGCATCCTGTCTGAATCAGTAAGGGAAATTATGAGGACAAGTGAAGAATAGATAGTCACTTTATTTCAGTCAGAATTCTTATTCTAGCTACATTGCAAACCACTTATTTTTTAATGGCAATTTTATGTTCTTAAAGTGGTTCAAGCAGATAATTCCTGCCTAGATTTTGGAAAAATATCAGAGAACCTGATGCATCAGCCTTTTTTCATTATAAGCATAGAACCCCTCCAAAGAGGGACTAACACCTCATCCAGATCCACCTTACGGCCCTATGTGGGGTCCTCTGACAAGCTGAATCTGTCAGCGGAGTCATACATATGGATTCAGGACTGTAGAACTGGTCCTGGACTTGTCACCTGGCCAAGCCTGTTACTAGAGATGCAAGGTTGGGTCTGGACCCTTGCTGATATTGCACAATGAGCAAAATGCACCTCCATGAGTGACTACCACCTTCTTGCACACATTTTGAGAGCACCAAGTGTCAGTAGTTTACGCAAGCTTTTGCAAACCGAAATTCTTAGAATCGTGAATTAATCTTACTACTTTTATGTCAATATTAGAAAACAATTTAAAACAGAATCTATAGCTAACAAGCTATAATCTCCTAAACTGCTGAATAAAATAGAATAAAATATAACATAAAGCTAGCATGTTATCTTTCGGGTTGGTTGGAACTTGCAAAAAGGACTAATGGGTAAATAGAAATTTCTAGCTGGGATTCCAGAGATGTTGCTCACTGTGCCATTTCTGCTGGATCAGCCTGCCCCATTCAAAGCTTGGGAAGCATCGTTGTTGTTAACCTCCATACAGACCAAATATTCTCACAACAAATCTGGAATTGCTGGCACCTCCCAGCAATCCTGTATGTACTTCATGCTTCCATTACTGATACTGTGGGATGATAAGTAATTCTGATATTGGCAGTTTGTTTATTAAAAATATTACAAAATTACTGCCTTGAATTAAAACAGGAAAGATTATACCAAAACCATGAAAAAGATAGAGTCACATCCTGTTATTGCAGCACCAAAAACTTAAGAGTTTTTTCTATTGACTTTTCTTTTTATCAGACCAGAATCCATCTGCTTCCCTTCCACTTTCTTTTTTATACTATCCCCAAAGGAATGCTATCACTCTGCAGTTAAGCGTCCATGCTCACATTTGCCTGTTCAGGCCAAATTCTTTCTTTCCAAGTTTACTAAAATATGCAGAGTTACGCCAGAAGAGGACTTGCCTTCCTGTACCCTCCCTCGCTGAGAAACCAATTTGCTTGTCCTTAAACCCACATTTCTAAATTTCCAGGAGCAGAAACGCATTGTGACTTTAAATATAGACTGTCAGTTTGTGGTTTGCGTCTCATATTACACACAGACAGCTTGAGACTCTAAACAGAAGTTGGGCAGCACCATTAATATCTTAGAAAAGCGTCAGTAAGCTTTTGAAATGCTCTGTATTTTCATTCCTGAAGGCGGGGTGGGGAGGGAAAATTATTTAAATGAAACCTTCCTAAGCCAAGGTTTAGAAGGAAACGTTATTGACTTTGCTCCGTCCTATTCTCAAGGCAGAGTTTGCAGAGCCCGTTTCAGTTCTTCACACACATGCACGCACGCAGACACAAAGATTTAAAAAGGAAAACAGTTTCATCACAACTTTTTTTTTTTTTCTTTCTAAATAAGTCTCAGACATTCATTTTCTTTTTCTTATTTTTTTCCCCCTTTCAAATGAAAGGCATTTGAGAATCTTTTCCTTAAGCGGCAGACTGGTAAATCCACTCTTACTGTAAGGAGGGGGGATAAGGGTACTCACGTGGTTGAGATGTCGTATTGTTTTGGTAACTCATAATTTACGCCTTTGAAAAATGCCTTATTTGTGTTGACAGTCTCTCTTCCCTGCTCAGAACTGACGGCGGGATTGAACAGAACAGCTGGAAGAGCCCAGGAAAATGCAGCTCTTGTTCACGCTCTCCTTGCCTGGCTCCTGACCCCTTTACAACTGGAAAAGGAAACAGCACATGTGTCATTCTCTTTTGCCTGTGTAGCTCACATGAGCGGGGAGGGGCACCCATTTGCAGATAGCAGTAACTGTATTCAAGTTTTGCAAGTTGGATGTATTCCACCCCTTTGCTTTAACTAGCCAGCAACCGGTGGAAAGAAAATGTTCTTTTCATTCTTAGCCAAATCCAGACGCACCTATTAGATTTGCCTCTCAAGCCCCTACTGAGGACTGTTGATATTATTTAAGTGCAAAACTCACTGCTGTGTGAGTCCCTTCCAAAAATGCTTGTTGTCTCTAGGTGAGATCAAAATCAGAGCTTTCAATTTTTGTTGCCCAGCAGCATCCTTACACTCACAGTCTGATCCTGTCCTGTTAACGAGTGTAAATTGAGAATGGCATTTACTGGGTCAGAGTAGTTATGTCAGTGTATAGCATGAACCTGAAATGTGCTCAGCCCAAGGAAGAACCTGTGGCTGAGGCACAGGCTGATGTGTGAGTAACTGCAGTCCTGGCTCTGACACAGGTTTCTTGTGGAATCCTGTGCAAACTGATTAATCTCTGCCTCAGTTTGTCATCTGTGGAATAAAGATTATATAATTTATTTCCTCTTAGGTTTGGTATTTGTATTTTAATTAACAGGCAGTTCTTTATTAATAGGATATATTTATTGGTTTGTGTGGGATAATTTACGCATACTCCACAGCAAGTTCTTCAGCCTAGATTAGGCTACCAGCTGCCTTGTTTATATTGCTGCCTTGTACAGCTATCTGGTTGGCTATCTGTACTCTGTACTGCAGTCAGCAGTACAGTTATTGTTAGTGTGCATACACAGTAGTTCACATGTGCTAGGACTTCTAGCTCCTACCAAAATACAAGTAATTCATAACACAAATGTCTTAGATACTATGAAGAGTGGGTGCAGTTTTCATTTTCCTGGTCTCCAAGAGTCAGTGTGAATTAGCTGCTGTCTGTGACAGCAAAAACACAGTAACTATTGGAACAGAAGTGGAAAAAAAAACAGTCGTGAAATTCAGGCTGAGACTCATCCTGTTTTGCAAAACTGTTGAAGGATATTTCTGTGAAATCATCTCGGTGACCTCCTACAAAAATTCAGTGCTGTGGACTTGGTTCATAGTATTTATTTAACAACTACAGGATGAAAAGAATTGACTTATTTACATGCCAATGCCAAATAACAGCTTGTTTGGAAGCACAGATACAGTAAACAACTTGGATCAGCACTTTCCACACTCTGGGCTTGTGGTAGAGAGTTCTGGAACATTTAGTGACAGACACAGCAAAGCAAGGCACAAAACAAAGAGGAAAAAATACAGCAAAAACTCCTGACATTGCTCCACTGGCTTCAACTCACAACATCGATTTACACCACTTGGCTTCCTTATTGAAATACAGATGGGCATGTTACTTCTGTATTTGAAGCGCAAAGCACGCAGGTAAAATTGGTTCTTTCTGTCCTGGGGCATGAAAAGCGTTGTTACGCAAATTTATTACATTTAAAACTTTCATCGTCCAGATTCCTGAAAAATCTCAGAATTCCTGTGGAGAAGACCTCTAAGCCACTGAAGCTGAATCAGGGGATGGAAGGTACTGATGCCCTTGTTATATTAGTAACAGTTGGTAACATTTCCTAGACGATCTGTGATGGATTATTTGAAACTGCATACACATAAACAACTGGGCTGCCATAAACTGCGTTCTGTTAGTTACTACTCTTTAACCCTACGCACCTATGCAATGCTTCCTTTATCTGTCTTGGTTCTTGTTAAGGCTATTTTCTTACCACCAAAATCACTGGGAGAGACATGCTGAACTTTACAGAACAAGATTCTGCCAGAACCAAGCCCACATGGGAAAGACTCCTTTCATTTTCATTCACCTTCATTTCTTTGCCTTTCTTAAGATTTCTTTCTTTGCTTATTGAATAGACTAGAAATCCCAAGAAATCAGAGAGCCTGGGACCCATTTTGCAAGGCTGTTGCTTGCCCTCGAGCAGGCCATTAAAGAGACCCTCCCTGACCTTTCCCACTCATCGTTAATAGGAAATATGTGATGTTGAAAAGGGAAGTGAGCACAACAGCTCCACACAGCCCAGCACACTTCCGGAGGAGCATGGGACCAGGGCACGAAACAAAGAGCAGCTCAGTGCTGTCTGCCTGCCTCCCCCGACCCTCCATCAACTGGCCTCAGGGGACAGGAGGCACCAAAGGAACCCAGAGCAAAAGATTGGAGTGGGGTGGGGTTGGTGCAAAAAATGTGGTTAATCACCATTTTCCAGCCTGTCTGAATTCCCTTATAACCTTTAAAGGTTGCTTCCAGCAACCCCATCCTCCCAAGAAAGGCAAATAGTTGAAGGTAACACAAGGGTAGCTGAAAGCATTTTTTTTTTTTTTGAAATCTAAACACTTTGACATTCATACAGGATCTACTAGATCTGTGGGATAATGTAGGAATGCTGGGAAGTGTGTGTGTCACTCACGTGGCTTTCATCAGCCAATTACTTTGTCTTCTGGGGCCACCATATTCCCATTAACCTGTAGAAGAAGTATCTGTTTCCTGCCCTGGTGAATACTTTTGTGTCTCCAACCTTTGAAAGCTCAGTGTTTTTCTAAGCAAGGAAACAAAAATTCCCTTTTTGTCTCGGAAATGCTTTCAGATGTGACAGTATTTCAGGTCCAAGAGAGTTAGCTCAGAAGTGATACAGCAGCTTCTCTTCCTCCTCCTAACCAGAGCTATGCAATGAAATCTTAATCAGACCCATACGGTTGTTCTCTTTGATACTATCTTGCTTCAAGGTATTTTACAGTCACTCAGTCCTGGCAAGGTGATGTCGTGTGCTGCATCTGTTGTTCCCAGCAGGAAGGGAAAGTTTAAGTTGCACTTGAGGGAAAATAAATAAGCTGGAAGAAATGTCTCTATCCAGAAAGTTATGCCTGACTAGGAAATTGGACTAGAAATCCATGTCTTCTCTGGATTTTTGTGACAAAACATAATGCAAAAGCTGCAATCTCAGCCTGTAAATATCATGACAAGATTGAAAGAAGCTGATCAGAAAGCTCCCACAAGTATCCTTCGTTGTCCACCCAGTGCAGCCTCCCAGCCTTGGAGAGCATGTTTGGGCCTTTGAGGAGGGGCTATAGCAGCAGCTGACATGGTTCTGACCCAGCTGTGGGTTCAGGCAGCGCCCCATGCCCATGCCCAGGCCCAGGCCCATGCCTTGCTGGCATGAGGCAGTGCTGTGTCCCAGCAGACCACACGCTGCAGTCACCTGACCAGCTAGCCAGCGTAAGATGCCTTTCTCTTCTCTGCTACAAGCTTCAGGCTGTTAAACACACCTGGCTGTGTGTGGTTGGGATGGATCCCAAACTCTGAAGACTTTCCACAGGTCAAGGAGAGATATAGTTACAGTGAAGCAAGAGTTACGCTGAATCCTGACAGAGGGATACTTCATATGAGAGGTGCTTCAGGAAAACATTTGGCTATGGACACC
This sequence comes from Oxyura jamaicensis, assembly GCF_011077185.1. Taxonomy (NCBI): domain Eukaryota; kingdom Metazoa; phylum Chordata; class Aves; order Anseriformes; family Anatidae; genus Oxyura; species Oxyura jamaicensis. The sequence continues at coordinate 28,006,509 of NC_048899.1, read as the reverse complement.
CTCTGACTTGCCTTTTTAAGCTAATTGCCTTCCTCCCAGACCTGGAAGGAAAAATATTATATTTATTTGTTACCTCATATTAAAGGGTCTCCTGCTTGACCTCAGGCATTTTTTTTTTTTTCCAGTTTTTGCCATTTATTTTTGTGCTCAGAGGGTGGGGATTACTGGACACATACTCCCCTTACCATGTGTGGGCCAACTCAGGCTTGGTTTTATATCACGGAGAATGAAACCTCTGTTACCACACAAAAGGATCGAAGTAGATTTGTTACCCAGGATGGACAATGGTGCAAATACAGCACACATAGTATATGGTGCATGTGCTACCAGTGACTGTAAGTACAATTAGCCTGTGAAATCCTTGGGGCACAGAACAGGATTCTCTTTCTGTAGTCATAACAGTAATTGTTACCGAATAAGTTCTTGACCTTCATGTAAAGCATGGAAAAAAAAAGAAGGATTTACCCGAAGATAAGAGATCATCTCTTCTGCCTTCTTTTTATCTCAGGCATATATTTTTCTTTCTACCACCTCTCTGACTTCTGCTTGAACCTATAGGTTATATTCCTATTCCTGGAACACAGCCAGGTCACTGGTTTGCCTCATCTTGCAACTGTTTTGCAGTCAAAGGGTGTAGCATGCCTGTTAGTGTTTAATGTACCCCCACTTAGGCTGTAAGTTTATTTAGAGCAAGTCCTTTCCCATTTGTGCCTGTAAAGTATCTGTTTTCTCAGGGGAACCTCCAGTGTCTATACAATACAAATCCTCAAAACAAGCCATCACTGCGTAGCACAGAGTCAGTGAAATGCATATATAAGGAGCATCTATGTCTTCTCTACAGCACTGTGCTTGGCTATCCTTGAACTGTAGTTTGTTTAATGATATCATTGAGGCAAAACAGTCAAGAGCTCATTGGACAAAGTGTCACTGATTCTCTGTTACTGTCTAGAATATTGACATGTCCAAAGATCAGGGAGGACAGCATTGACTTTAAGGCATCTCTCCAATCTAATACCCAGTGTTGCTGGAAAGCATATCATCTGCTTGTACTCTAGACCAGTCAACAGGATGTTGACATGCTGTTTGACTGTACATTCAGGACAGCAGAAACACAAGCTAGGTGGATGCATTGGGGATACATCATAATATCAGCTCTTGCTGAGTTCAGGAAATCTGAGAGCAGACTTTGGTACACGGGTTTCTCATAACAAAAGAACTAAAAGATATAAATAAAGATATAATAAAGTTAATCATGCTGAACTTTAAAACAAAGAAGAGGGAAGGTTTCCTCACACAACACAGAATTAAACAGTGGAAATCATCATTGCTAGGGGCTCTGGTGTTTGAAAACCACAGTTCCTGTTTACATAGTTGGAACTGTATTATCTGTAGCATAATTTTAATAAGTTATTTCTTTCTAGGACTCCAAAATTGCATAACTCCAAACAGGCTGGAAATTTGAAGTTGAGAGTCCTGACACCTCTGGAGACTGGTGTGTTTTGTTACCCAAGTGTTAAATTATCCTTTCACTACTAGTTAAGTGCATATCAAAATCCTCTCAAAAGTTGGTTGTCCTTCATCTGTTTTGTCTTCATGTAACATGAACTATGGGCTAAGCTGTCTGGTACGTTATCAAGGGTTTCAGCTTCTCTTCTACTCTTTGTAGTCTGGATGGATCAGGCATGGGTGGGACACATCCAAAGTTGAAATGTTTCTTATTACAGTGTGAATGCTTTAACCAACACAGTTACTGGGGTATCTCCAGTGAAGGTATTGGATGTGTGTATATGCTTTAAATCCATTCTTGGGTCTGCCTCCCATGTTAAAGAAACACAGAGCCAATCATAGTCAGACATTCAGATTGGCAGATGATATTTCCTGAAATATTACAACACTGAAGTATTTATGTATTTACATATTTACTCTCTCTCTCTTTTTTTTTCCCCTTGCTTTTTGAAAATTTGAAAACTGGGCCCATGTGAACCTAATGAAGTTCAACAAGTCTTAGTGGAAGGTGCTGCACCTGAGTCAAGACAATCCCAGTGATGAGCGCAGACTGGGTGAACTCATTAGAACTAATTGAGAGTAGCCCTGCAGAGAAGGACTTGGGGGTTCTGGTGGATGAAAAGCTTGACATGAGCCACCTTGCAGCCCAGAAGGCCAACTGTGTCCTGGACTATATTAACAGAGGAGTGGCCAGCAGGTTGAGGGAGGTGATTGTTTGCCTCTTCTCTGTCTTTGTGAGGTCCCATGTGGAGCACTGTGTCCAGGCCCTGGGGCTCTCAGCATGAGAAGGATGAGGACCTGTTAGAGTGGGTCCAGGGGAGGCTTAAGAAGTTGATCAGAGGTCTGGAACACCTCTACTATGAAGAAAGGCTGAGGGAGCTGGGGATGTTCTGCCTGAAGAAGAAAAGGCTCTGAGGTAACCTTATTGCAGCTTTTCAATACTTAAAGGGGGCTTATAAAAAAGATGGAGACTGACTTTTTTTTTGTGCAGGCAGACAATGATAGGACAAGGGAGAATGGTTTTAAAATAAAAGAGGGGAGATTATACTAGAGTTCAGGAGGAAACTTTTCACTCAGAGGGTGGTGAGGAACTGGAACAGGTTAGAGAAGCTGTGGATGCCCCATTCCAGGAAATGCTCAAGACCAGGCTGGATGAGGCCCTGGACAACCAGATCTAGTGGGTGGCATCCCTGCCTATGGCAGGGCAGTTGGAACTGGATGATCTTCAACGTCCCTTCCAATCCAAGCTGTTCTGTAATTATATGATTTTCAGGTTTGCCTGTACTACCCTCTCTGGAGGAAAGGATACCAAATTAAAAGTCCTTTCTTGTATAAATGCAAGGTCAAAAAGCTCTTGTTTCTCTTCCCTTCTGCCTCTGGTGAATTGATGGCTGAGAGTCTTTGTGCAGGATTATTAGCTAAATTTATTTAAAGGTACTTATCCTGTAAATAATGCTGTCCTGCTAATTTTTATGAGTATACTTTATATTAGTTGTGCTAGAGAGCCTGAGCCTCACCGTATTGGTGTTGCAACAGTCTGCCTTCAGTTTTGTTATTGGACTGCTTTCCGTACCCTTGGAGTAATTATAAAAGCAGAGATACTTCAGTGCAGAGTTTAGTGTTTCAACAGACTCAAAGTACAAAGCTGGCATGTGATAAAGGCATAGTTACGCTGAATGAAACTACAGCCCAATGAGGATGTGTATGATGACCCTGAGACCCTGTAGCCTAGCATTGCTCCTATCACTCCTTTAAAAATAACTCTACAAAATTCCCAGCCCAGGGGAGGCTTGAACTTTGGTTTTCTCATGGCTTATGTGATTTTAATTGTTTTTAATTTAAAGCAATATTAAACTTACATGCTTTTCTTTTATACAGCAATTTGCTACAGCAATTATGAAGATGTTTGTCTTTACTGACTTAGTCAAGTTGCTTTCTTTGTTAAGTGATTAACTAAATAACTAGGAGATGTACTCAGCAATCCTACCTGAGTTTATTAGGATCACACCAATAACTCAGCACTGCGGCAGGAAGAAAGGGCTTACAGAACAGTACAGGTCTGGGTCCTCTCAAGCTTGCTTAGGCTGCGTTCTCTGCTGATCACTGGGTGCAGTGTTTGTGAATCCATAGGTTATCACAGACTATTCCCAAAGTGGCAATTGAATGTTGTATCCTGCAGACAAGGCATTCCATAGGACCGCAAATGTGAAGTTTGGGAGCTCTCACTTCACTTCTGTGCTGTTGTTGTGTTTGTGGCGGTGGGGTTTTGTTTTAATATTTTAATCTTACACTGAACAATTCATAAATCAATAGGCATAAGGTTCTGGGAGCCCTGGCTAAAACCCTGGTGTAGACGTATTGCTAGAGTGTAGAAGTACTTTTTCATCTGCTCACTGTGTGCTCTAAGGAAAAAAACATGGGTTTTAGACCCTGCCATACAAACACGTCTTACCAGGACAGTCATGTGACTAGATTTGCTAACATCCTGCAAACAGTTCATCCTACTGCTTTCAAATGACTATTTTCAAGATGGAAAATTAAATGGATGAGAGACTGTAAAAACAGAGCTCAGGAGAGGCTTTTAATAGCCAAAACCAAGCATTACCCATGTGATTCCCCACTTCCTGTTAGTGAGACACAAGTGGGTGCCTTGTTTTTTGTTTGCACTTTAAAAATGTTCTGCAACCCCCTGTTCAATGGATAGTTTGTACTTCACTCAAATAGTAAAATGTTCTCACTTGAGTGTTGTTCCTGTGTCACCAGCAATACTTTTTTTTTTTTTTCTTACCTACAATACTTACACAGTAGGCATGGAAGAGACAGAATTCCATGAAAGTACGCTAAATGTACTCATTGTGACTATCTTTGAGGTCCACCCCCAGTGAATCCAGTTAAAATAGGATATGGCCTTAAAACCATCTAATCTGTTGTTCCTGTTCTTTGCACTAAGTTTTTATATAAAATAATTGTAACTATCTGCTCTGACGGGAGTAAGAGTTCAGAATAGTCTATTGCTGAAATAAACTGCATGCAGATTTTTTTTCTTAATCTGCAGCAAAGGCAGTTCAGCTGTATCTGATTGGCTCTACTTCAAGGTTTTCAACATTCACCAGAGAAGAATATACAGCTGCAAAAACCAAAACAAAGCAAAAAACCTTTCAGACTGCACATGCTGGAATGGCAGCAAGCCCAACTACAACAGCTTACCAGATCCACTCATGACTGGTCAGGCTCTGGGACATACAGTGAATGTTTTTGTAGACTAAGTTATACAATGCGTGTTGGTTTGCTTTAGTGCAGATTCTGAATGTCTCACTCTAGATACAATGTCATTGGCTTTCTTGAAACTTATGTAATTGGCATATATGAATGCCTTTGAAAATTTTAGTAGTTGTTGCTGCAGCACTCCAATAGATCTGCTTTTTATGGTCCCTGTGTTTGCCTGGAGATGGAAAGCATTAAACTGCAAATAAAAGGAGAGATGCTGAAAGAGAATATGTAGTGATCAGTTCTTTCTTGTACTGAGCTACAGCAAAGTCTATTAATATATATATGCTTCATTGTGAAATCTGTGATGCGTTATTAAGAAATAGCTTTCTTCCTTATTAAATAAAAGAGCTGCCCAGGAAGTTACCAGTCAGAACAATAAACGTAACTACAGGAAAAATATCTGAATCTAAACATGTTTTCTTTACTAGATAAGTTAACACAAAATCTGGCTAAAATGAGAGCTAGATATGTCAGGTAGAATTCAGGAGCGGAATTGGTTTAGATAAGGAGTTTTGGGAAAGACTGTAGTTCAGAAATTTCTAGGATCAGTGGATCTCTCTCTTTTTTTTTTTTTTTAATTTTTAAAACCCCAAACATTGAATGAGATCTGCAGAAATTCTGTGTAGCACCAGGGGAGCTCAAACTCAGTGATTATGAAATCACTGAAAAGTGTCCTTATGGCTACTTTGATTTAAGAAAGCACAAAGCACTTCTTAAATTTAAGCACATACTCAGGTCTTTTTCCAAGTTGGAAGCATGCCTAAAGATTTTGCTGATGATTGAAGACTGCCTATAAATATTCATATATGGACACTTTCTCTCCTACATCAGCCAAATTAAATTTCCTAATTATACAGACTCTACAATGAGGCAGTCTATTGAAGAAGCTTTTTAAAGATAAGGGGTCAGCTTTATGTTATGTAACTTCAGTCACCGAAATATTGGTAACGTGCTCTATTCCAATGCTCTGTATTCCATCTGGAGTCAAAGAGATGGAGGCTTCCTGAAGGTGACTTATTTAGGGGCTAAAACTAGGTATGATGAACCACATCATGTCCAACAATTTTGTCTCCCTCCTAAGAAAAAGCTCTTTGCTGAGACCCAAACATAAAGAATGTAGCATTTCTAGGAATATTTTAATTTGCTGTTTGTTCTCTGATACCATTTCATGCTCACAGAGGCTGTTCTTCTTGTACTTAGCAAATACAAATGCAGAGATTCCCTGCTTTTATTGTGTAATTCCTAGGACGCTTTGGAATAGTAGATGGTCAAATACTTATTTAGTAAGCATAACTAATTATATGCACCAAGTTGTATGAATAAATAACCTGAATAATTATGATGATATACCAGGTATCTGTTCTCACTGAATAGAGTACCCCAATATTGTATATGCATAAGGTCATTGTGGCTTGCACTGCTAATTGAGCTGAAACTTTGTCTCCCCAAGGTTTTCAAAATGTTTAATTTGTTTGAAAAAATATCAGAAGCACTTTCAACAAATAGCATTGTCCTTCTCCTTTTATGCTACCATATACTTCTGTTACTAGCCCAGGGTCAATATGAGCTGGCCTCTTAATTTGCTGGTCCAACTTTTCCCAAATCAATTGTGGTGTGGCACAACTACCCGGCTGTTACTCCAGCCTAGACACCAAGTGTGTTAACAACTGCATCTAGTTAACTGTATCTTGTAACAAATTAGTTATGCATGCATATGAACAATCTAACCTTGTCATTACCGTATCAGTTAAGGTTTTTATGTTGTCCACAAAAGTCATAATTGATTTACTAGTGAATTTAGTAGCAACTGAATGGTCATTGATAATATCTACACATTGATAACACATGCACACATACATGTAGAAGTGTTTAAGTTCATAGTCCCTTTTTAACAATGTCAGGTCAGTGTCTTTCAAGTTCTGGAAGGTATACATGGAAACTCAGTAATTATATTCATGTACTTTTTCTAACAGAAGAAGAAATACTGAATGTTCCTAGCAATTCTCCATACTCTGTTAGTGAGCTGATATCAGAAAATTGTATAGTTTGCTGGCAGAGAGCTTGCAATTATTTGGATTCCTTAGAGAAGTATAAGAAAGACAGTATACTGGCAAAAAGAAGGTTGGAAGTTTTTAGGTTTTAAATCACGGGGGAAAAAAAAATTAAAAGCACCCTACACTTCAGATATTATTTACAAAGAGAAAAGTATCTATAATATTGAGATTTGAAGGGCTTTTCTCCGTTTAGAAGCTGCATCAGGTTGATCTAAAACTTAAAATCTGAAAATCTTTTGTCATTTACAAAATGACAAGTAAATGTGGACAACTGTGTAAAAATTATATCATTGTCCCTCCTTGTGAAATGTATTCAAGCACAATTAGAAGTCACTGCATATACACTTTAACTGATGTCTTTTCCATAGATAAGCATTGATAACACCTGATTTTTATTTATTAACCCTTGGTTTTGTGTAGTGTTCTTCCATTTGGGCTGTGGCATAGAGCTGTGATTAGAGTTCTTTGCTAACAAGTGAAGTCACTGATTTCATGCTCTCAGTGTGAGAAGCACCTACGACCACTCAATCGTTCTTCCCCTTTTCTTGTATTATCTGAATTTCCTGGGAAGGCCAGATGACTACTTGAAACTAAATGTCTTTTCCCTTCCAAAAAAAAAAAAAAACTCATCAGCTGTAGATATTTTTTTTTTTAAAGTCTGAGATGAACGACTAATAGCTGACCTCACCTCTTCTAGGAATTGGGAGGGGGTGGGAGAGATGAAACCAACCAGGTTTTGAATCTAGTCGAGTAAAATTTAATGAGAGTTAACGGTTGTTGATCTACTCCATAACAATGCAGATGGGAGGAAAAAAAGTTTTTTTTTTTTTTTTTCCCCTACTTGAAATCTTCCAGACACCTTGCTGGAAGATTTATGAGTCAAACACAAGTTATTAGTTGAATATCATTCTGTGGCCTGAGTGGCCTTGAAGATATTAATCTCTGAATCAGTCAATGAAAATCTATGGCCTGTAAAGTGCAGAATATCTGACTACAGGATCATGATGTCTTTTCTGTTCCTAGAAGCCGCAGGCTGATGAAACCATCTGTATTAGCTCATTTCAGAGTTTGCTGTTGTAACAGTGCTCAAGAAATAGCTGCTGGTCCAGTAGTCACTGTAAACCTCCTCTTTGGTTCTGCCTTTATGTGTATATAAGTAGGCTTGAGACCTATAAATTAAGTCCATGAGCACAGAGGGTGCAGATTGTTACCAGGCGAGCTATCAGCGTGACATTTCAAAGCTGCTGGCTGACTGCAGAGTGATATGCAAGCATATACATGAAGCATATGGGGAGGTAAGAGACATATATCAGAGACAGCAGCTGGTATATCAGGTCTAGGACAGCTTCTACCAGGAGAAGAAAATAGATTACAATCCCAGTCAGAGTGTCTTAACTGTTCTCTCCTTGCCTATGGAGATTTTTATTTCCTGTGTTTGTACAATCCTCATAATTTGTTTGGAAATGTAGTTCTTTTACCGTATGTTACTTTTGGGCCTCAAGTACAGAAGTGTGTCCTGTTTTCTGTTATCCCGCTGTGAAAGTAGGATAAATCTATCACATTTGCACTTGGTACTATGATCTTCAAAGAACAGTGTAACTTCACATTTATCATTATGGAACTGAGAGTGCATTAAGTGTAAAATTTAATACATGTCCCCCTCCCTTAAGGAGAGGGCCAGGTTCTCTGCTGATGTGAAATGATAAACCTCTGTTGGTAATAAAAGAGATCCTGACCCAGGATTCTCTATCTAGAGAGAACAATTGAGTAGGAGGGTATATTGTTTTCTACTTTATTTCATGACTTCAGCACAACTGTTTTTCTCAGCATGAGCCCCAGTCATCAAAGTTTCTTGCTGTAGAGTCATTCACTACAGGCTTCCTCTGATACCCTGCTGTGGACATTAGTGTGATGCCATGAGCTCTCTCACACCTGCAGTTACAGTTACTAAACAGATGGGAGTCCCATGGAAATCATGACGTGCTTATCCTAGTGATGTAACCTCTTCTTCCTTGATGTGACAAAGATGTGCTCTCCCAGAAATAACTGCCTTGTTATTACTTTCCCAAAATGCTCTCAAAAGAACTCATTGTTTGCATGGAAAGTTATGCTGTCAAAACATATGGCAAACATAGAGGTCAAAAATGGTTTGGTGTGTAAAATTGAGAAGTAGGAGTTAATCATATGATTTAATAAAAGATAAGATTAAAGGCAACATTAATGGTATTCTAGAAACAATAAGAAATTAGGTAATATTGCAGAACTATGATGAAACAAGGAAGAATAAAGAAGTGGGAGAGACATTCTCTGCAGTTTTAGGAGAGAAAAAAAAAAAGGCAAAAGAGGAGCAGAGGTGACTCTTCTGTCCAGAATAGGATGCAATAAAGTCAACCAAGCTACCTCTGAAGGTAGTCTGTCTCTGTTCAGGGCGTCAGGAAGCAGGGCAACTGTGCCAATACTATGTGGAACTCTGCTACAAAGGAAAGCAGCCCTGGCAAAGCTCTTTACTTCCACAGCTGTATTGCTTCTGGGCATAGCGCTACTAAATAAACTAGCTTTTCATGACACAGCCTTGCACAATGTAGGCATTTTCTGAAGCACCTGTGAAAGGTCACTCAAGAGGTTCAAACTGGTGACTCCTCCTGAGCAAGGTTCAAGTACCTGAAACACAAAAGCAATTTTAAAAGTAATCAGAAAGCCGCTTTTGTTGGGTTCTCAGAATGGGATGTTCATGAGCTAAGCCAACTACATGCTATCTCAAATACCTCTTAGCAGTGAGAACTGCAATCCCTCATCTCTGTGCTGATTACAAGCAGTGCAAAATATGTTTCTTCTTCCTTTTTCCTTTTGTTTATAACCTGTGCAACTTATACTGTCTGGTCTGTTTGCCAAATTGCTGTCACCTCAACTGTCAACATTGTCAGAAGTGTTTATCTCATTAGAATTGCTGGACAAGCAGTGTGATAAAGTAAAATTAAATTACAACAGTAGCTTGGGTATTAGTGTAGGAAGATGACAGTGAGGAGAATAGCTGAGGAGGTGGGTGATATTGGAAGTATTGGGTGATAGACACTGTAGCAACTATTCAAAACAGCTGTTATTTCTTTTTTGAAGTTTGCTTTTAGTATCTGCTCTTATGGCTTTTAGTATCCGCTCTTATTTTTGGCACTGGACTCCACAAAAACATGTATTAATGTTACTTCCTTTTATGTTTTGTGAAGTCCTCAGCAGTCTTTGAGTTTGTTGATGTCTGAATGCTACTTATGAGGCATCTGTCTTGAAAGCTGTGGGTATCTGTTACTAAATTCACTCAGTCTGGATTATACAATGTGCAATTCTACCGAAGCTTCTGGAATGAGTTTATATCAAAGCAATGCCATGTGCCCCAGAATGGGGTTGCAGGCTCTGGAACCAAATGCAACCCTCTTGAAAAACTTTTTCCAGTAGTGCAGGTTCAAGCCTACCATTAGGCTTCAAAAGTCTGAGCTGTATGTATGTAACTCACCAGCAGGGGAATATATTATTGGAAAGCGATGGATAAGATAGAAACCAATACAGATGAATTATCATTGAAAGTATTTTGTCAGAAAGGGGTTTTCCAAAACAACAATACCAAGGATTAATCTTGGAATTACTTTTCCGGACAGTTGTTAGTGGATGTTATCACAAGAGATATTGTTGTGTCAAGGTTAGCGCAGATATTTTATTCTTCCTTCAAGAAGATTCTCTTATAGTTTTTCATATGTAGTTAAGACATCGCTTATTTACTTAAATAATACCAATAGTACCAATAAAAACGGTCTTGGAAAACTCTTGCATCATAATTTGCTTTTTGAAATGTCATCAATTTCTTTTTCTCCAGTGATAAATATTTTTCATGGTTTTAAAAATATTGGGTATTGATATTTCTATAACAAGCAATTTTAAATTCATATAATTCCTGTCTGTGCAGAAATATCTGAAGTCAAAAATGAGTAAAAGCACCCCAAATCACTGAAAATGTTCAGGGTAAGACTATGTGTGTCAATATTGCAAAAAATCATCATCTTATCTGTGAAGTTTTCTGATGCAATAGGATGTAGTTCTTGCATAAACAACATAACACAGGTCATGCAAGCAGAAGATTAATTGCATATGCAGATCTGTCACCTACCTAGTTTTCCTATTTTTCAGGAAATGTAGCTCCAGCATAAATAACATTCATGGTGGGACCAAGTTCCAGTTTTTGGAGATTCGTTCTTTCTTGTGTTGTCATAGTCTAGAGGGTAGAAGAGCAGACAGCATCTCTTAGCATGCAGTATAGAGTTCAGCCTCCCTAATTACTGAATACTGACATGGATTCTCTCTGCTCATATCTCACCTGGTTGACTGCAAATCAGTTATATTTTTGACTGTAGTAGCTTAGCTACTGTGTTAATAGAAAGACATAAAACTTACAAAAGCTGAAGTCTCTGCCCAGTGCTCTTTAATACAGTAGAGTCTGTGGGCACTTGATATGGAACAGTGTTAAATATCCAGTCAGAAAGATATACAAAGGAAATGTCTCAAAAAAAAAAAAAAAACATGCTGAAGCTTTTTTTTCTTTCGTATTTATCTCTAATGTGTTATCCATTTGTTGAAGCATACAGAGTGCTTGCTGCCTGCTTTCAGGATGTCCTTGGAAATCAGAGACCATTTCATTGTTTTTTTTTTTTTTTCCTGTTGAAGTAGACAAACTTTAAAAAAAAAATAAATAAAATCTTGCAGTGCTTTTTTTGGAGGTGATCCCTGAAAGGAAGGAGCAATATTCGAGTGGATTCAAAGAGGGAAACCAGCTGGGTCACTCTAAAGAGCTCCACTTTCCCTTAAGGCATCTGAAACGGTAGTGAAATCACCTAGCTCTTTCCTTCCTGAGTTCAACTTGTTTATTCTCCTGAGCTTTTTGTGACATTTCTCCATTTCAGACCATAAGCCTGTTCTTCCTCTGTCCATATCACTGTCTGATAGTTATTGAGGCCTGGCTTTGTTTTGGGTGGTGTTGATGGTTCTCTCTATATATAAACAACACAAAAATATTGAGTAAGATGTACTTATGGTATTGCTTGCTCAGACTCTCACCAGTTCCTTTGCTTCCTCCACCCTTGTAAAACTTATATTTATTTTAAAAGAAAGTGAAGGGTTTTGCTTAATTGAGGGTTTGTTTGTCTGCTTTACTACCTTTCCTCTGATGTATTGCTGTGTGCTTTCTGAAACCTTGGAAATCTCTCTTCATCAACTTTTTGTTACCCAAATATAAAGTACCATTTGTAAGTATCTAATATTTTAATTGTTTCAGCTAATATGCTTAAACTTAGCTCCTCCAAACTGAGGGTCTGATCCCGTATATGCCGACCAAATCTTGTCTTTTCCAAACAGGTGCCTTTAATTGAAATACTTCAGAATCAAACCTGAAAAAAGCATGGATAAAAAATGCTAGATCCTCATGTTGTGTTTACCAGCAATAGTTTCTGGGTACCTGCTATGTTTAAATGCTACATCTTTGGATTTCTACAAACTAAATCCCTGGTCCTTTCCCCTGCCTTCACTGGTGTTGGTCTTGACTTGCCTGCGCGTGGTGATTTATCAAAGATCCCGCTGAAATCTGTGTAAGTCACATCCATTGCTCTGCCTTTCTAAAGGTTCTGTATAACACCTTCAAAGCCATGAATCGGATTTCTTTCAAGTGGTGCATTCTTAAAGATGCCTGCCTGCCTAATAAATGCATTCAATTTCCTGTTATCACTTCAACTTAAGTTAGCAAATCAAAATGTTGATTCTTAGAGAAAAGCTAGGCATATGAACTTATAATTAATGTTTGGTCTTCTGTGACCCAGTTTTGAAAATTGGAACAGTCCCATTATTTGTCAGGGTCTCACCACTCTGATATTTATCACAAGGGGAAGAAGCTTGAGCTCTTAACGTAGCCTTCCATTCCTGGGGAATGGTGGCATCTCTAGGGCCTGTGTTTTTACACAGCTGCCCCATGTCGATTCCCTTCAGGTCATCAAAGAAAGGATAGGTCAATAACTTGGGCAAAACTTTTGCTTCTGTCTGTGGGTTGTGTGGGTTGTCAGCTCCAAGATGAGACTCCGCTTTTCCAAACTTAAATATGTATAACATGTATGAATATACAGATCATATTGATACCTTTTATGACTAGTGGAAAGAAAGAGGTGTTTCCAGGCCATGATTTGTCTAATCCTTTTTAAACATTTAATTTAGACAGTGAGAAATTGCAAATGAGAAATTCCTATTTTTGTCCACTTTCCATAAAGGGAGTCTAGACTACCTACTTTAGATGTGGATAGAAACCCTGAAGACTTTACAAGTTAGGTGATGTTAATTTCACCATCTGTGACATGAATTTCACCATCTGTGTCTATACTGCTTATTGGTTCTTGGCAATAGATATAACAATATAGACTAATTCTACATTAGCTGCTGTAGTAGGAGGTCTGAACATGGCCTTGAAATGTTGGATATGATTCTCAAGCATATATTTAAAAACATATTAAGTACAATAAAGACACAGTGATTGACACATTACAATAAAAAAGGGATTTTACTAAATTAGGTGTCTTTGAATAGACAATAGACCTTGGTTCTTTATTCTGCTCAGTTTTATTAATATATCTGATTTAGGTTTGTGTTTTGATTTGTTTTACCCCAAGTACCATGTCCCTGTAATATGTGAATAACAAGATGGGCAATCTGGTATGGCTGGACAAACGTTTTTGCACATCCAGGAAGAAGGAAACGAGTGGTTTCATAACAATACTAGGAAGTTATTTATGGTCTTTAATAGGAAGGTGTGTTTTCCCAGGCTTCAGGGAAAAAAAAAAAGAAGTGATACTTTGTGCACTTTGTATCAGTTGAGCAGCAAAGTAAAGAACCAGGAGAAACTTGGTCTGGCAGATTTATAGGCAGGAATTGAGGAATACTGAGCAGTCAAATCTCAGAGTGTTTTTCCTGATCCTGTTGTTTTGTCCGCAGTTGTGAAGGGATGATGCTAGTGGAGAAGAGATACACAGTGAACATCTGAAACAGCAGAAGAAAAGTGAGTGAGGGAGACTGATGTGATGAAATTGATGTCCAATAGGTACCAACTCATTTAAAAAGTAGTTATTGATGATTCAGACTTCAAACTGAATAATATTTTGCATGTAACTCTGCAGAGCTGTAGCCTGAATCTCTTTTAACTTCTTCATTAACAACTTGCCAGATGCAGTAGAAACTGGGTATGTAAACTGTAAAAGATAACCAGGGAGGGACTTGCAAGGACACTGGAGAAGAAGGTAAGAATTCAAACTAACTATCATATGTTGGAAACATGGTTGGAAATAATCTGGAATGACATAATACAAAGTATGAAGAATGAGACAGAGTGAGAAAGGAAAAATCAAGTGCACGTACAGAGGGTGGGGAATAGGTAAGAGTATAACGTGATTTGTTCAAACAGTTGGAGAGTTATAACAGATGAACAAGCCATGTTATGTTCATGATGTCATGAGGAAAATAAAGATATAAATGGTAATGTCACCGATAAAATATAGAAAGTTGTCTGAGCTTTAGATAGGCTTTAAATAAACCACTGTGTATATCTTCCTATAGTCCTCTCACAGAAAACTTGTGAAGTATTAGAGGAGAGTTCAGGGGAGGCCAAGTGAATGATCATAGAATCATAGAATATCCTGAGTCGGAAGGGATCCATAAGGATCATCAAGTCCGACTACTGGCACCGCACAGGTCTACCCAAAATTTTAGACCATGTGACTAAGTGCACAGTCCAAACACTTCTTCAGTTCAGACAGGCTTGGTGCAGTGACTACTTCACTGGGGAGCCTGTTCCAGTGTGTGACCACCCTCTCGGTGAAGAACCTCTTCTTGATGTCCAGCCTAAACGTCCCCTGTCTCAGCTTCACCCCATTCCCGCAGGTCCTATCACTGGTGATTATGGAGAATAGGTCACGTGCCTCTCCACTCCCCCTCGCGAGGAAGTTGTAGACTGCGATGATCACTACTTTAGTAAACATGACCTGTGATAAAACAGTGAGAGAAAGAAACAGTGGTTTAGGCCCTTTCCATTTGTTCTAAATATTTTACTGTCTTGCCTTAATTTGGGCCTGAAATAAAGCTTAGATTCTACCTCAATATCTTGAATGGTAGACAGGCAAAAAGATAATAGAAAAAATGGCAGTATGAAATGGCATAATCTTAGTTCAAGATAGAAAATACATTATTTTCAGCATGAACACTTTTTCATTTACATATTTGTTTAAAAGGAATCATTTCTCCCAGATGCCATTTTGAAGGTTAAAAACAACAACAAAACACTGTTCTCAACTGGGTAGTCTCAAAGGAATTAATTCCACTTGGTTAATTAATTTAGTTTGGTGGACTTCAACACCGCAAGGCAGGGTGGCATATTAGATTAGATTCCCTGGATATCTATTAAGTAATAACAACAAGAATTTTTTTAAAAAGGGTTTTTTTTAGACTACTTGTAGAAAGAATTTTAAAGCTTTAATTTAGAAATGGGTGTTTCTCTTTCCAGACTGTAGCTTGTGTTAGTTTGTTCTGGGATTTGGAGGATGAAACTGGGAACTAACAAAAACTCTGCCAAACTGTTCAAAATGAAAGCGTGTCTCTGGAGTGTGAAATAAGTTATTTTAGCATTTATTTTGAAAGATTTCTCCATGCCAGTAGGAGCATGGATGCTCCTGCTTTTGGTTTTGTGAGAAATTTGTAAGGAAAACACAATGCAACCAACATTGAAGGATAGAAAAAATTCCTGGGAAAAGGCTTGATTATCTTAGGCCTTGGAACCTCAGAATACTTTCCTACTCTTTCTTTCTCTCCTGTTCTCTTTGCTCTGTCTCATTCTGTAACATATAATATCTTTCATATTATTATTGTTATTATTAATACTGCCCCTTTTCTCTGTACTTGAACTGTCAGCCTAAGTTAGGGGGGTTATCACAGTGATGCCTACATACAAGGAGCCCAGAAGAAACACAGTAACTACAGCAGCTGGAATAATCTTCATGGGAAAGGAAAGGAGGGTACTACAAAGGTCAAAGTGATGTCCTGGCAGCCCGAACACTTGCACTGGCATCTTCCTCTTGAACTCTATTCAGAGGAGCTTTGCAATGCCCGAGACAGGAAGGAGATCACTTGCTCCTGATTTCCAGGAAGAGCACGGGGAAGGAGATGACAGTGCATGGATAACCAGGTAGACAGCCAAAAATGTCCCAATTTCTTCCCTGTGCATCTCTCAGACCCCAAACAATAACAGGGCCAGGATGAGCAGATGTGTGGTCTTCCCATCTCTCTAGGGATGCACTGGACCCCCTGCACAACCAGATCCCTGCTTGCACAGGACAGCAACCTGTTAGTGATGCCATCCCATATGGCTTTCTACAAGATCATGTCCTGAGGGAGATGTCATGTCTTTTTTGTTTATTTGTTTTGCCTGCTGTTAGGACATTTTCCTTTAGAAACAGATAATGGCCTGCAGAACTTAGATTTGTGCTTTCTCTCTGGAAAACAGTCTTTTCCCTTTCTCCATTCCTAGCTCTGTTTCACTAGCTCTAAGCTAAGGCATCCTGAAAGTGGCTGGCTCAGATAAACATGCATTCATCTCCAGTGCTCCCAGATGCATCTCATACAGTGTTCTTTATGGGAGCAAGATAAGACAGCTTTGTGCAGGAGACGAATATCTGTAAACAGCATTAAGAACAAGAGCTCTGGTCACCAGCAGGGAAAGAGAGATGGCTTAAATTCTCAGCTTCTCTCAGAAAGGCTGTTCTCTCATGAATCAAAAGTGCAGTGGGAGAAGTACATCCGTCTGACACAGCACTGCAGCACAAGATATCTCTCAGGACCTGAAAGACCAGAACTGAAAGATAACCTGGCCTCTCTTTTACCTGAGAGAGTTTTGGATGGCCCATGACACACATCTAAGCACTATGTAGGAGTAGGGGGATGTTGTGAGAGGAGATTTTATTTTAAATGTCCATGTGGTTCAGTGAGCCCTGCATAAACACAGCGCAGGAAGAGGATACCATATGTTGCACACCCACGAGCCCTGTGGAAAACACATTCCAGCAAAAGCCTGATCCTGGATCCCTCTCTTTTACTGTTCCCGTTGTTTGGGGTGTTTTCCATCACAAGCAATCAAGGCCAAAGCACCCCTGCCAATCAGAGGGAGGGGTGTCCCAAGTCCCAGCAGCTGATGCTAATGCTGCTTCAGCAAAGGACTGAAGATCTTCACTTTGTGGCAGAAGCTGGTGGTTGTGGCTACAAAAGCCTGCAGAGGTGGGGGAAAAGGAGTCTTTGGGAGGAATGTGAGCATAAATGTCCCAGTGGGGGACTAAGGGAGAGGTCCTGGAGTCTGAATGATATTCATCTGCTTTTTCTTTCTTTTTTTTTTCCCCACCAAAAAATATTAAAAAGAAAGTCTGTTGTGGAGGAATCCCCACAAAATCCCCAGGGCATCTGGGAAGGGTGAGGAGAATACCTTTCCTTGCTCACAGAAAATCAAATAAAGTGGGGTTTGTGGTTTGATTTTCAATGGTGAAATTTCAAGCAGTGAATTCCTTTTTCAGAAGGTGCAGGCTGTTTACTTTCATGTAATGTTTCTCCTCTTATGTTATCACTGTCAGAGGTCAACTCCTGAGCAGTCAGGTTTTTTTTAAGCAATTTATATTTCTAGGTGGGATTGCAAGGCAGGTTTGGCTAGCTCTCAGACGAGTCAGTGAAGTGCAAACCCTTTCATATCTAGGAAATGAGACAGGTCAGGTAGAAATCAAACACCATTAGTATCTGGCAGCTGATGGTTGGTCTATGGGCTATGACTTCCTTGCTCTGGCTGCTCTCGTGTGAATTAATGTTGACAGTCTCAGCCAGCAGAGGGAATGTGTAGGTCAAGTTGGGTGAGTCATGTTGCCCATGACTCTGCATCCCTGACACTTATGTTAGCAACTGGCTCCTGGTCCCAGGGTGTTTGTGCTGCTGTTCCCCTGGTTCAAAAAAGGGGGCTGTCATAGTGAGAGCAGACAGTAGCCACCATCAGCAAACTTCTTAATGTCCTTATTGCTGGTCTAAATAAGTACAGATCCTTCAGGTTGTATGTTGTGTTCTGTAGGTGTGCTGATAGTTTCAGTAGCCACAAGTGCTACCTTTACAAGTAGCTTACCTTTAGCTACTATCTCATTATGCACAAGAAATCAATTCTGAAAGTTGATTGATGGTAAAAATCTTAGATTTTAAAAGTAAACCTCAGATTTACCTGGAAGGTTCTGCAGGAAGTTACCACATAACTTCACTGTCTGGACTCTTTGGAGTATCAGTTGAGGACGGATTGACTTTTTATGGAGTTGATGATCTGCAGTTTCTCTAAGCAAATAAATATGCTGTAGCATTTATGTTATATGTATGTTGTTCTACAACATATTCAGGTCTTTCAGATAGAAGAACAAAAAAAACCTGAACATAACATTTCTCTTCTAAACTGTGAAGATCCTGTTATTTACAATTTATTCATAATGTAATTTAAAGGCAATTTACTTCAACTGCTCACTTATGAAACCATTTATTCAGGACAAAACCATAACAAAACACCAAGGAGAAGGCACCTGAAAGGAACTTCCCACTCTCTCCCTATTAGCAAGGATATTGGCTTCTGATACATGTTATAGGCTTGTATTCCTTATGGTATCAGTATTCTGGCTTTTGCAGAGCAGAATTGATTTTTTTTAAAAGACTTATTACATTTCTTTTTTTTTTCTGTTTTGAAAGTATGATGAATCAGACCACTTCACAATGTTGTTTTGCATGTGTTACTTTAAATCAAAGTTGAATCTTAGAGTCATGATTTGACTTTTTTTTTTAAAAAAAAAAGCACATTCCTTTCTTCACTATTCTCTTCTTTTCCAAAATAACTGTCAAGTCATCTTATGAACTCATTACTTGGGTATGTGTTTGTTCATTGAGAAATGAGGGAGGTGGGAGAAGGGAAAATAATCTTCTCTGTGCACATCCAACCTCAAATGTTTATTTTTCTATAAAATAAATCAAACATGAAAAGACTGAGTTGTTTAAAAATAATACCCCAAAAAGTCTTTTTTAAAAAAAGTATTCTTAAATCTGATGCTTTCCGTTGGAAACTCTGCAAAACAGTAAGTTTCCAACAGTGTGTCACAGTCTATAACAGGGATTGCATCATGAAACTTAAACAAAGCAAACTCTTCATCAACAGAAAACCACATTGCAGAAAATTCCCTACCCACAGAGTTATGCTATTCTTTCTACTGGCACTGTGGATACCCTGAGATAAATTATTCAATGAATTAATATTTGAGGAAGGGAGAAAAAGCCAAGTAAGAATAAAACAAGCAAATAAGCTGCATGAGCAAACAAAGAAGTATCCTAACAGGAAAACAAATTTTATTCAACTGGCCAAATTTGGCTTCTTTGTGAGTTAGCAGCTCCAGACTCCTGCTGACTTCACAATTCAAATGTAACCTTTTGTCATGAGAAACAGCAGCTCTGCCTCCAGTGAGGCCTTGGAAGGGCACAAGAGTCTGTGGGTCTTCCAGAGACGTGCCTCCAGCCATCCTGCAGTACAGGAACTCTTCATAGAATTACTGCCATTGGGCAAACTCATAAAAATAAATCTACAATACTGACAAATATGATGTCATTCATGTTGTTATCCCACCTTCAAGCACCTCATTTTGAGCCCTCTTTCCATGAAGATGTGCTTTGTATTCATGTTAATGCTGCTTCTGTCCAGAGCCCTTCCATAACACATGGGGCTGCTGGCATCAGGAAAATATTGAACAGGTAAGAGGGTTCATGAAATAAGAGAAGGGCTTTGAATCCTGCTTTATTTCCTGGTGAAGTAAATATGCCTGTTTCTGATGATAACGTTTTTCTGACCAGCCCTCCCTCCCTTGGTGTTTGTATAATAGGAGAAAAACAAACATAGGGTGTCACCATCTCTTGAAAAAAGAATCCATTCAAGGATACTGAAGTTCTCAAATCAAGGAGAGGTGTTCAAATGGAAGCATGCTTAGAGAGTGTGCTCCAGTGCCTGAAAAGGTCCAGGGAAGAACAGGATTGCTACAGGTCAGAAGAAGGCATAAAAAATAATAATCACCAACAAACAACAAAAAACAAGACCCATTTTCAAGGACTCCCAGTGGAAATATTCTGATAGATTTTGATGGAACTGGATTGTTAATATTTATGAAGCCAGGCAAGACCTCCAGATGGAAGCTGCTCTATAAGTGCAAAGCTTTGCTATTAATATTTATTAATGTGAAAGTGCTTATTTAGTTTTTAGGCATTTTTTTCTCCATACTTTTCCCAAGCAAACTAACATTAAATATATGGGATCCGTGAATTCTCAGCTTCCCACTGCTGCCTGTGATGTAAATTGCGCTTCAAAGAAAAATGAAGAGAAACACAGAAGTTCAGAAAGTCGCACTGTGAAGGCTTGAGAGCTGTTTGCAAAGAGCATTCCTGGCAAGAGCTGAACATTTGGACTCTGTATTAAGTGACATAAAGTTTACAGAACCAATCATGTATCCTTTATAAAGTATAAAGTCATGGGGAAAAGAATCTTGCCCACAGGAACTTCCTCCCAAAGTCATAGCTATTTTGGCATGTTTATTTTTGTGGGTGTTACTATACTGTTTCACAATGGTGACGATGGACACCACCTTCTCACCTGGAGGCATGTGGCAATGTTTCAGTGGTGCTGGTACTCACATAATGTAATCAAAAGGGCAGTTATGTGGTCACCATGGCTATGTTTACACTGCAGTGCAGGTTGTCTGGGTCCCCTGATCATTTAGACTTGCACTGCCAGGTTTCTCCTCTGCCTATGCTGGGATGTATTCCCAGAGGAATCCAGGGGATGAAACACATCATCCGACACAGGCGTGAGGACACAAAGCCATGTATCAAGCATCTAGCTCAGCTGCTCTTATTCAAGGATCTAAATTGTGACATTGAGTTAAAAATAAAAAGGAAAAAAATTATGAAAGCTTTGTGTTCAGGAAAAGGAAAAAAAAAAAAAAAAGAAACAAAAAAAAATCCTGCAAAGTCTATCCAGGCAACTAAAAGTTTCCTCTGCACTGACCTGTAAGCAATGAATGAATTCACTACCTGTAATTTCTCTAATTTGAGGGAAATCACCCTTAAGGGTGACTTACAAAAGGCTCATTTTAAAATCAGGCTTAACAGAAGGAAGCAGAAAGGAACCCTACTTTCATCATAAATTGTTCTATATAAATGGGCAACCACATTTTAACCAATGGGTCCACATTTTTTTTTTCTTTTGTAGAAAAAGAAACAAAATATTGTCAGATCTTTTTCATCTGTCAGTCATGTATCTTATTGTGAAATATTGCCTCTAGAAAAAAATTACATGACTGTAGTAAAAAGTACACTGATTGCTTTTTCCCCCTTGACATGAATATGTTTCCTATTACAGTTTTATATGCAAATATTTAGAATAATTGTCTTTCCTTATTCAAGAATCAAGATTCTGGCTTTCTGCAAATACAATTAAATTGTTATTCTCCCATAAAACAGGCAAATATTTTTTTCTCTCTTTTTCTCTTATTCAAATAAATAATTTTCAGAGCAAACAAAACCCTCATCCTCAGCCATGCATTCTCCATGTTAGCATAGTATTATTGGAGAGATGAAAAAAAAAATAGTTTACATCTCCTAAAGTACTTTGCCTTTTGTCTATGTGAACTCATATGGGGTCAACTCACATTTCTCAGGCTGCTGGTGGCACGTGACCTAGCTCAAATCCCCTATCACATTTTGGCAGCATCAGACTGAAGTTAGTACATCAAACCACCCAGCAAAGCTTTGGGCTTGTCAGTGCAATAGTAGCTAGAGGCTGTTGTTTGACTCAAATGGTGTGAAATTTCTAATTTAGTTAGATCAGAGCTCAAGTCTATGCTTCAACCCTCTATTCTTTCGAAGTCTTTCTACAATTTGGGTAAAAGTGATACAAGAAAATCCAAGGGTCTTTCCCCATGGGTATGCAATCTCTTAGGGAAAAAAAAAAATATATATATATATATAGTTGTGATTTCTTAAACTGACTTATCTGTCAAGTCCAGATAAGTTCTAGTTTTAAGTTGAAAAGGCACCTCCTCTCCTTTACACCAGGATAGTTTATATCCCCCTTGGCAAAGACGTACTCTTCAGCCCCTACCTCTTTAAACTCTAATTCTGTCTTCCCCATGTATTCCCCATGTATGTTTCTTCTAGATGCTGTTTTTTCCTGGGCGAGTTGCATGCTTCATGCCTCAGTTTTTTATAAGGCATCTCCCCCTGCACAAAGTGCTCTTCCAGAGACTCTGGATCTGAGGCTTCTCTGTCCCCCCTATATGTTCCTTGGTCCTTGTCATTTGAGATTTTCAAGGTGGGAACTGATCATTCGGATTCCCTGGAAATACACCTGATTGTCCCAATAATAGTGTTTGGTGAAGAATATTGAATTAATTTAGTGATAATGACATAGTTATTCCATCATTCTCTCTAGATTTTTGGAATGGAGACCCTGTGACCACCAAAAGCAGATCTTCCAGTTGTAGTCTTATTGTAGATAAGTTCTTGTTCTGAAATAGTTTGATTTTCTACTTATTTACTGAAATTCAACAGTAAAGGCACACAGGGAGACAAAGGTAACCCCCTATCACTTTTAGCTTGCAGTCAACCAATGGGCTCCACCTGTTAGCATTAAATAATTCTATTGAGGTAGCAAATCAATGCTGAACATTCATTTATTATTCTTCACATATACAAGCACATGCATATCCACTTACTGAAAAAAGCCTTTGCAACAGGACTGGAATTTTGCTTTACAACACACGTAGGCAGGAAGCAAACTACAGTTCATTCTGTTTCTGTAGAGAATGATGTTTCTTAGGGTGGTCTTATTTTATAATAATGGGAAAACTGCTTGTTACTGGAGCTTAGGCACTGGGAGAGGTGGGCAACTTTGGCAGACAGGTCACATTACATATAGGTTGTTATATTTTTAAATATTTGCATTTTCTATAACATGAGTCTTCTGTTCTCCCCTGCATACACAGACACACATTCCATCCTTCTGAACTTGATTTCAGGATTCCACAGCTTAGATGTGGTCCTTCTTGTGCTGCTCCAATGATTTTGGAAGATACTCTCTCAATTAAAAAAAGCTAGAAGACAGTGGAGGGATGAAAGGAGCTGTGCAGTTACTGGTGTGGAACGCTGCATGTTTCTGCAGACCAGTTCACATGGATAAAGAAGCAGCAGCTGTGTGAGATTCAGGAATGGGACATTTGTGTCTCACAGAGAAACTGATTCAGACCCTGACTGTAAGGACTTTTATTTTATTTTATTTTATTTTATTTTATTTTATTTTATTTTATTTTATTTTATTTTATTTTATTTTATTTTATTTTATTTTATTTTATTTTATTTTATTTATAAAGTGGAGTTTCCAAAGTTTTGTTCTGTGTGCAGGAATTGGTCTTTCACAGAACATATGGCTTTGCTTCTGAATTCTTAGTTACATTTTCCCCTATTCCTTTATTGTGTTTTGTGTTAGACACTGTTTGAATGCTCTCACCCCTAGGAAACTTATCACACTGTGAAGGTGCAAATCTCTGTTCAGATACAGGCTCAATTATTGTCTTGGGGCAAATGAACACAGACCTAAGAACAGTTCTATCTGCAATGTGAACACAAAAGTATAAATTCTCTGTTTTCTTCCACCATATGTCTACCATCATGTATCCCATCTGCTTTTGCAACGTGAGAACTTCACCAATGCCAAGCAGTTCAGTCAGCTCTGGAGTGCTTTTTAGATAGAACTTCATAAAACATGCTGTAAGAGCAAATGAAGTGTAAGACCTGGATCTTAAATTGCTCTGTGTACCAATAAGATGCACTGCCTCATATCTCTTAGGCATAACTAGATCAAGCATTACATCAGGCTGGCTTTTTGATCTGTCAAGCAAGGCATGATGTGTGTCTGGGCACTGAATTGCTGGACAACTGTGATAAATCCGTTTGCAAAGTTTAAATAGCCTTTCCAGTCTAGGAGAAGAGCACTCCTCTTCTGTGTATTCAGGGTGTTCAGCTCAGTAGCTATGTATGGTTCAGCTCTCTCTTACGTTTAGCTGAAGTATACTTAAAGTTCCTTCTGCCTCTGAAGGAAAATGAGGATTGTTGTTGCCTTTACCCAAACTGCCAGTCCTGCAGTTAACGTGATCATTTGGTCTGCCTTGGTGAAGGAAGGACACACTCTGCCAAGCATGCTTCATAGTTCTCTTTGTGAAGTTCTTGAAGGTTTCATGACCATATCCACATGCTACACAATATCACAGCCCAGTTTGTTGCTACTTTTTACTGAGTTTGTAAAAGTAAATCTACCCATTCCAGTAGACAAAAGCTAATATCTTTACTGTTCTGAAAGGAAACCCTTTCACAGCATAGACCTACACACAGAGGGATATAGATACTCTTTCCTCTTCCCTTAAACCCATTTATTTTATTCAGAAGCAGAGAAATATTTGGCTGAAAAGAAACTGTTTTCAATTATTTCTTCTTTTATAACAAGGGGTCTTTAACATCCACTAAGCCAGGTCAGTCCCACTGAACAACACCCTGTTCTGTTTAAAAAGATCTGTGTTCTCAGTAAATACAAAAGGGCTGCATCTGAAAAAGTTACATGCCTGTAGAAGGACCTGTTGTGTAGTATGACCTTTGCTATAACACAGACCTTTGAAATGCCTGAAATTAAGTCCTTTTAAGATACTGAGAACAACAACATCCCTTGAATTTAGAAAGCCTAGTTACTAGAAATCTTCAGGCATTAGCAGAGCATTACAAGGGTCAATTACTCTCAGGAGGACCTCCACTTTACCAAATAAAGCACATTGTATTTCTCAGATTCTATTCCCTTTACTGTTACAGAAATACACATCACAGTATCCTGAACTCATATCAGTGTCTACAGAACAGCATTATTATTATTTTTAAAATTTGATATTTAGACTTGTTTGATTTCACTGGGTTGGAGAACTAGTGTCATATGAATGATGTCTCTGATGGAACAATACTGGAAATGGTCATATTTTGGGATAGTTCTTGAAAGTCTTGAACAGAAGTTATAATTGATGCCATTTTCTTTTTGACTCTTGTTCTACTAACAACTATTATTCTCTAACAACTATTCTCCTTCAACACTATTACCAAGGAATGCTGCACATGCAAAAAAATTATGAGTCCAAAACTGAAGAAGAGCTTGGAAGTGATAATCTTTGGGGAAGTAGGCATTCCAGAATAGGCTTAGAAAATCCCCTAAAATATCTGCAGGTTGGGTGGAAAGAAAGTATCATATATCCTTGCATTGTTTTTATTCTTTCTGAGGTCTTCACTTGAGTTCACTAATGGATTCTAGCTAGGGTCACATAGGGGCGAATCACTATGATGTTCTTATGTCCTTTCTGCAGTGAGTGCTCATTCTAGTGATGAAGAATTTCTCCTAAGTTCTGTTCTGTTCTGTTGTTCTGTTATTTTCTTCTTCTCTTCTCTTCTCTTCTCTTCTCTTCTCTTCTCTTCTCTTCTCTTCTC
>NC_048899.1:27965438-27980994 GCF_011077185.1 Oxyura jamaicensis | reverse complement strand
TCTTCTCTTCTCTTCTCTTCTCTTCTCTTCTCTTCTCTTCTCTTCTCCTCTCTTCTCCTCTCTTCTCCTCTCTTCTCCTCTCTTCTCCTCTCTTCTCCTCTCTTCTCCTCTCTTCTCCTCTCTTCTCCTCTCTTCTCTTCTTTTTCTTTCTTTTCTTCTGGAGGATATGCTACTGTTGTGATTCAGTAGGGTCACTATTTTCTTCTGATCTCAACTGCTGTATCTAATACCAGGAGAGTGCAGTGATATTCAAATAAACACATCTTGTTCTTAGGTTAGATTTGTACTTCTTCATTACTCAAATTCACTACTCAGAATTTAGGATAGATGGTTTTTTGCTGTGGTGCTCCTAGTAAAGAGACTGATGACTCCATCTTTACCTCTATACACCTTGTATTAACAGTGAATAAATGTTGGTAGTGTGTGTTAGTCTAGTCTGTTGGATCTAATGTGTTAGACCTTCTGCATTCATATGTGGTTTTAGCAACTGCCAAACCTCACATTATAGTAAACTTATATGAAAATGGGACTGGGGAGGCAGTGATATAGCAAGTTTGCTGAATTACCTAGGCTGAAAACACTTGCCAAAAGCCATGCCATAATCAGAATAAAATTCCAAATTTTCACCTGATTCCAATGGGTCTGTCCCAAGACAGTTCTTGCTCCTTATATGATGACTTCAATAAAAGTCACTTGACAGTTCAATGTTTTTACTTTAACAGAATCATGTTGGACCCTTAAAAGACTCAATTCCTCTGACAGAAGTTTCACTAAGTGTGATTATTGTACTGAACATCTACTAAAATATCACCCATGGAGATAATTTCATTTTCATTTCCATCAGGACTGTAGCACAGGCAATCCATTCAGCTTGTTTTCTTGTATGATTTGTTACCATTACCTTCATTGCTGTCTTGGCACACAAAGTTATTAGAAAGACAGTGAAAGGACAGATGGGTAGTTAAAATATGCATAGATGCAAGAGCTGGTAGAAGAAAGTTGCCTGGCTATTTGGGTAGCTGGTGCTCAAATAAAAGTGCATATGATTATGTGCAGAGTATAGGTAGGCTATGTATCTTTGATATTGATATTTTCTTAGAACAGTTATTGAGAAGCTCTTCTTTCTTCTCACCAAGTGAGTGACTGACAAAATTGACTATCACAAAGATAAAGTACATTAGGCATTGGGAGGAGTTTAATTTGTTTTTATTTTTGTTCTATTGTTTATCTTGTTTTGTTTTTAAGAAATTCCTTTCAGCATATGACAGTCAGTTATACAATTGATCTCACAATGCAAATTATATCAATAATTTTACCCTCTAGAAAAGTCTACTTATAGCCAGTACAAAAATAAGTAATATGTTTTAATAAGCATTATATTATCAAAGAGGGATATTCTATTTTCAACAGATGTTTGCCAAATTCCTGCATTAAATTACTCACTAGATATCTAGTGTTAAGAACCAGACAGTGGTTGGTATAGTTGTGCCATAGTGATTCCGTAGTAATGCAGTTCCAATCATTATTGCTTTCACAGGAACACAGACATACAACTGGAAAATGCACTGTCTGAACTCAAGTCTATGGTGCTATAGGGAGTAATATCATGTGATTACTTCAATAAATTTAGAATCTGTCTTGGAACTTTGCTCACTGATACTCTTGGAAGCCAATTCTACAATGTTACTAACCAATGGGGTAGGAAATGTCTACTAATTTCCAAGTTTAATTTATTCAAAGCAAGCTTATGTCAATGTACTAATGGTCTGAAATTATCATTTAATTTCTAATAGCTCCTTTAGCTCTTCTTTCTCCTTGGAAATTTATTTTCTTCCTGTAATGTACTTATAGGGATCAGTTCTATAATCTCCCAGATTGTCTTAGAACAAAAAGGACAAACTCTTTTATATACATGTGATAAGATAAGCTCTCCAGGCAGCCTATCAGTGTTTTCCATAACTGCTCAGTTTTATTTTATCTTACTTGAATACATGTGGCCAGAACAGCAGACTGTCTTCCAGACAAACTCCCTATACCACACTGCTAATATTTCCACAGCAGAAATAGTTTATGTCTGAGCTTTTGGTGTAGTTCAAAGTCTCGTCCACCACACATAACTCTGCCTTATATTCTGTCATTTCTAGTTTCTGAGCTCAGGGCTTATAGATTGCTAGGAATGTGAATTTCCATTTTTTCTGCATTAGAAAAGTTTCCTGACAGACCTACATTTTAGCTGATGACAATAGGTTATGGGGGCAAGTATTAGAGGAATTCTCTCTTTCAACATTTAATATTAAGCTTGAAAGGCATGACGTCCTGTCAAAGTACAATACAGAGGAATCTTACAGTGTTAGTAGGCTGGACTTGATGGCCTAGCAAATCAAAATTTCTACATTTTGAGGCAGTCTAACCTAAGGGAAGGAAAAAAAAAAAGAGAATTTGTAATGGCAACCAAAATAAATGTCTGCAGCCTCTGCAATGCTAAACATCAATCGGTATCAATATAACTATCAGACAAAATAATGTTCCACTGTCTTGTTAGCCTGTCAGGATAATCCATGCAAATATTCTTTATGCATAACTGTCTTATTCAGATACTTGGATGTAATCCATCAGACACTTTTCATCCATTAAATATAATTATATGCTTTGTTGGAATAACCAGATGTTTAGTGCTGAGCTGAGCAGATGTCTGTGCTTCATACTGGAAGGTTATAAACCTATTTACACCAGCAATAAACTACAAGTATTAAAATGATGGAGGAAGTGAGTATTTCTCACTTCATTTTGGGAAATTGCCAGTAATTCATTCTCTTTGTATCAGCTTAAAAAAGATTTGAAGTTTGCTACAGGGTAAATTTGACATAGGAGGATGTAAAACTTGGCCGACCTGTTGTAATAAGTGCAATGAAGACCACTTAGGATCCCTTTAAAAAACTTAGTTTATCTTGAAGTGAGTTTGTTTTCAAAGAATTCTGGCCAGATTTTGGACAGGAATAATGATAATAGAAAAAAAGAACATTGTTAGAATGGTTTGTTCTTATTCCATGAAGGTCTTTGGGGTGGGAATGCAATCCATGTTCTCCAAATGGTCTTCTGAAGTGTCAGTCTATGTTTATTCAAACCTTTTCTCTTTGTTCAATGCACCTCCTGCTCCTCTTGCTTCAAATCTGAGTTCCAGATTCAAAGCTTTCAAAGAATAGTCAACAGAAAGGTTCAACATATATTTATTTTGAGGGGGGGGGGGGGGGGGGGAGGAAGAGTTGATAACCTAGAATTCTTTGTTTTTCACCCAAAGAATATATCTTTCCCCATTCAGCTGAACCTTTCACTGGTTTATCTGTAAGGAGAACTCTGCTGAAAACATGGATGTTGGTATTTCTCTAATATTGTAACTGGCTCTTCAGGACTAATTTGCCGCAGGAATGCATCTGCTATGTTATGCCTGCAGTCCAATAAAGCCTTTAAACGTTTATGCACATAAATACTTTTACAGAACCCACTTTATAGAAATTTCACAGACATGTAATAAATGACTTTTAAAGCAATTTTAGTGATCTAGAGAATTATCTTCCTTTTCTGTTTATGGAATTCTTATAATTTCTAAGCATCTCAAAAGTATGAAATAGCTCATAAATATTTTTTTTCAGCTGAGAAAGTTAACTGGGATAAGAAAAAAAATAAGACACCTGCTTTCTTGAGTCAAGGCAATTCAAAATAAACTATCAGGGAAGGTACCTCAAAAAGGAAGGATTTTAAAGCAGGAAGAAAGTCTAGAAGCCCAAAGAGAAAAAGGGATGGTTTGGTCAATAATAATGATTTTATTGTTGTTATTATTATTTTTTTCTCTGAAAAAGCAAGAAGAGGTCTTCAAGAGAAGCCAGAAAAGAATAATTTCTAGTAGAAAAGTCTTAGTGAGATAAGCTGTGATGGCAATTTGAACAAGAAACAGGTAAAGTGAGGCAGAAAAAATAGTAATCCAGTGCTAGGAATTATGAATAAGAGTGGAGGGAACAGTTTCTCCTTGAGCGGACACCTGTCTGCCTGCTCAGATTTTATCTGTGGGACAGGGGGTTAGTCACTCTGAGGTTAGTAAGGAAAACAAAGAACTACAAGAGAAAATTACTTAGAAACATAGAAAGATGGTGATATGACATTGGTCAAAATGTAGTTATTAAGTCCAAAGGATTAGATGGGAATCTGAAGGAAAACGCCATAGCAGCTTTTGAAATAACTCCCAATAGGGATGCAGAGACGGGGAAGATTTATTTCCCTACAGAGCACAAATAGTGTGGCTTACACTTTGGTTTAAGAATAAAGAAACTACTTAAAACAGTGAAAAAAAAATGCAACTTATTTTACTTTATTATGTGTCATTTCTCTGAAAAGGCCCATGACATTATTCATGTTTCCTGGTATGTTGAGCTTCACAAGATTCCTGGAATCAATTTTTCTTTAATAAGAAAAAATTCTTGCACCTTTGAAGAAAAAAGCATCTTTAACGTTTGTTCTGAAAAACTATGATGAATTGTAGTTAGGCACCCTGAAAATGTGTTTGCAACTGCACAGGGCAACTAAAACGAGATTAGATACAGTTCCTTTATATCTTTTTTTTTTTTTTTTTTTTTTTTTTTCTCCGTAAAATGCACCCCATCCTCCCACTGAGCCTGAAGAATAAATAGAACCTTTTTAAACATTGTCAAGTAGACAGCTTGTCATTGCATGTTAGCTGACTCATTAATATTTCTATATCAGTAATCATCTAAATTGATGGAGGGCCATTGAGACATTAAGATAATCTCATTCTAATGTCTGCAAATACAAGTTCAGTTTTTAAAGTTTTAATGTGGTTTGCTTTTATTGAGTAATTTTTTACATTTGAATGTGATCATGAAATGTTATTTCACTAATGGCAAAATAGTCTGAGATTAAATTATTGAACAGTAAGTATTACATCTCTGTACTTTTTTTTTTTTTTTTTTTTTTTTTTTCTGTTGGCAATATTGTTTGAGTGGATCTGGTCTGAGCCTTTCTTTGGGTACTGGATTCCTAACCTGTCTGACAAACTTTATTAGTTTACATTTCTCAGCACTGGGTAATGATGATCTGAAAAGGAGGGCAGTCTTGTGACAAAGTTGTACTTAAAACTGGTCAGTGATATAGACTGCCTGTCAGTCATTGGATAAATTACTTAATTTCTCTGAGTCTTGATTTATTAGAGGAAATAGAGAGACATTATTACTCTATTTCCATTGTGATTTTTATATTTCATTTATAGCATCGTGACAGTGCAAAGTAAAAGCACATTGACATAAGCGTTCAGCAATCATGACTTGACTTCACCATTTTTAAATCCTAAAACATCATCTCTTATCTTTCTTTGCTACCAAATGTTTCAGGTTGACATTTTACAGGGAGAAAAAGCTATGAAGAATAGAATGAATTTTCTCTTTTTTAATAAAAGTTGAGGTTCTCTGATAACAATACAATTCCTACAAATAATCTCTATAAAAATTGTTTTAGGTTGCAGGGGGAGATGACAACTGTGAGAGCATCTTGTCTTGTGTATTGATAGAGTGTCTAGAACAATATAAAAAATACTGAAATGTTTATGAAAACATAAGGATAAAAAAAATAAATCTCAGTATTCTATTTTATTAACCTGGACCATAAGCCATACCGGCTGTAAAGTCATTGACACATAAACTGAAATATGTAAAATATTGCTGTGATTTATTTCTGCATTTTTAATCATACAAGGCAGTCAATTAACAATCATGCTTCCCAGAGATCCTCTGTCAGAGGAATAATATTAACTAAGGGATTCAATTATCACTTCAGTTTGAATTCATATGGCACTGTGATAAATGGTTCCTACTGCTTGTAATAACAATACTTTGCACACATTTATTTTCTCTTGTTTACTTAATAATTAATATGCCACCCACAGTGACAATATGTGGGTTTGTTTACAAAACCTTCAGTAATCAATAATTGTAGTTCATGTGACACTACCACCAAAATAAATTAAAAAAAAAAAAAAAAAATGCCATGACAACACTTTTCTAATGCTCTCATAGTAAAGCCCTGCCTGGGTTTTGGCACTGCTCTACCAAAAGCCATGCAATATGAAGACTGAGTATCTATGACTGTTTGCACTCTATATTTAGGAATGTTGTTAGAACATAGCCAAGCTAGCTTGCTCGGGGAAATTTAGTAGTAGTAACACAGAGTTATTATGGGGCAAATCATCTAGGAAATAGTTTTCAGAGGTACCTTGGGTATCTCAGCATTGTGCAAGATAGAAACAAATGACTCAGTTCCTTAAGAGGGGCACCAAAATAGACCAGTCCTCTGTCAAGTACAAAAAGGGATGGGCAGCAATAACAGTGAAGATGATTTCCACACACTACTTCAAACCTAGGCCACTTCTGTGATCAAATAGTTCAGTCTATCTTCAGTAGCCTTTGCAAACTTCCTCTTGTTTTTTGTAAATATCTGAAAAACCAAAGAACAAAATATGAATAAAATGGAATACTTAACTATTAGTATAAACAGTCAAAATACTTCCTGATAATATAAGATTACAAGGTAGCAAATAAAAAGAAAAAAACATTTTTCCCCAAATATATGTGCACATTCCCATGCAGTAAAGAACTGAGAATTTCCATTTTGTTGATGGATCACACATACATCGAAGTAAAATTGGAAGGAGGATCTAAACAATGAATGACTTTTCTAAGTGCCCATTGATCCTGTTCTAGTTGGTTACCTGATAAGCATTTGCATCAGGGAGGCTATTGGGTTCCTGTAGAAACCTGTAGGTTAAAGATTTCCAATTGATCTCCAATATATCTGTTAAGAATTGTTCATTTCAAGTGGTCCTGTACTCCACGAAAAGCCAGTCTGAGCCCTTGTTGACTTCTAGCTTGGGACAATGTTCTTTTTAAGGAAAAGCCTTAACTTCCCAGACCAGCAAGTCTGACTTTGCTAAAGAGCAATGCAACATCTAATGAATCTGAGTCCTACTGCACCATCACTAAGCTGAAGTCGTTGATTCACTCCATGATGTCTGGACTGCCCAGCTAGGTGCATGCCTAGCTGGGTGTTATACATCAGCAACAAACTCATGATGACCTTATTCATTTCATTCTAGACCTTTGTGTATTTCCAGTAAACAACGTCTCTCAGCTTGCTGAGAACTGTAACAGTTCAGATGCTATTGCTCTGTGTTTTCAGTGGATTTCATGTAGAAGGGAAAGCAGGAGCATACACGACTGTGGATAAATTAAAAAAAAAAAAAAAAAAAAAAAAAAGTTTACATGCCTAGACAGGCCACATACAAATTTCTGGGTGCTTGGCCACAGTACTCACTGTCATCTCCAGTGTTTGGTTAGGGTAAGAATGGTGGAGGCTTTGCTTTCCTTGGCTCTGTATTGCTCATCACAGCCTTGGCTTTTTACAGTCTATTTCAGCATTATTTACTGTATTCAACATTGCATATTGCCTCTGTAGGCCAGGAGGTAACTGAATGAGGTGAAGTGTTAGTTTCTCGTTTACTGCAGTGCAAATATAACACACAAAATATAACACACAAATATAACACACAAAAGTACAGATGTCCAAGCCTCAGAGCTCATGTGCCTTTGAATCTAGCTTTCATCTGGGTACATTTCTTCTAAATCTTACACATACATTTCTTGGAAATGTTTTCCAATATAACAAGGTTAAATCTCGGGGACTTCCTCAATTCTTAATCCAATCCATATGCTGCTAGAGGTTGGGGGAAAAAGGTAATATGATAGCATCCTCAACAACTATGCAGCTGGGACATAAACTCAGTTTTATTAGAGGTCACTTTTGTACCAGAGGCAGACAGAGTAAATTTGATAACTCCATAAAAATCCAGACCTTTTTGGCTGCATTTCAAGAATCTTATTTCACAGTCTCCTTTTGTGAAGTGGCATTTGGTATTAGAATTACACCAAACAAGCACTGAACAATTTATCCAGGGAGAAGAAATTACAGACTAGCCAATATCTTATCTGTAGAACAGGTTATTTCATTCATAGTGTTGTCTTGGCAAAAACATTGTTCTAACATTGGGAGTGATTGCATTATCAAGACCCTAAGTCAGATTTTAGTTCAATTTTTTAAATCTTTCCTTATTTCTTTTTTGTAACCAAGAATTTTTGTAAATAGAGTTAGATCTATTTAATACTTTTATTAAATTTAGAGAAAGGCCAGTATGCTGTAGAAAGTGGTGTGAGTAGCTGGCAGCTGAGTTGTCTGCATTGGTTCTTCTCATTGTTCCTGGGTGATATCCGTATCTGCCATGCTACCAGCTTGCTCCCTTTCTAGGAAACATGAAACCAACACAGGACCATGAAACATAAAACTAGGTTATGCCCTCTTCTTTCTGCTTTCAGAATACTAGATTGTAATTGTGCATACCCTGCAAATAACCCTCACAGATCTAACGGTACCAACCATGTGCTAACACACTTCTGAGTATAAGCAAAAAAGACACAGTTTTAGTGGTGAACTGTATAGAAATTGTGAATGGTTGCACAAGTAATTCTAGAGATGTCTGTAGGTTTTGACCTGAAAGTAGGTGCTTGTTGAT
Organism: Oxyura jamaicensis; assembly: GCF_011077185.1. Taxonomy (NCBI): domain Eukaryota; kingdom Metazoa; phylum Chordata; class Aves; order Anseriformes; family Anatidae; genus Oxyura; species Oxyura jamaicensis. The sequence goes on along the minus strand of NC_048899.1, from coordinate 27,972,368 downwards.
GACCATATGAAAATCCTTGTCTAGTAGTTGTGTTCTAGAATAGAAATCAGAATTGCAATTATCCCCCTACAGATGTGGTGGTGAGGGCTGCTGTTGTGGCAGGTCTGCCTGAACTTGTGATGTCGGACAAATGAATTTTACCTCCATTAAAGGAAAGCCTGCCAGTGATCAAGGCTATCTGCACAAATTGTTATGGAGAGCAATGGTGGGGAGCTTCCAGTCTAAACTGAGTAGTGACATTTCTGTAGTTCAAGCAATGATACTGTTTTGCAATACATCATTTGTTTGAAGAGGTGGTGAGGAGGGAAATGGTTTGAATTAATTTAAATAATCTTTAGGATGTGATTTTTGGCAAAGCAGAAATTATATTTATTTGTGGGTTTACCAGAAACATTTCATTTAAATTGAGATAAGGTTCTGTGCCAGTTTTAGCTTCCTTTTAAGCTTGTTTGTTTGTTTGTTTTTGTAAATAAAATTTAGTTTTGGAAATTTTGAAGCACATTGGAATTCTCTCTCTTCTCCCTCTTTAAGAGCATCATGAGAACAAAATTTTAAATATTTACTTCCAAATTTTATTTTATTTCAACAAAAGTTGCTCTCTATCTTAAAAACAAACAAACAAACAAACAAGTAAAGGAAGGAAGGAAGTTGCTCTAGTTCGTAGAATGGAATTAAATAAAATGAGTGCCATCTGCTGGTTGTGAGTCCTAACCTCTAGCTCCCTTAACCTCCCGTGCACTTTGGCACTGCAGTGCTTCCCTTACATTAGAAGTCATCTTTATTCAAGAAAGATAATAAAATGCTTCATCTCTCCACTGTCTCATGCTTCTGGATGAGCAAAAGACATTCTGTCACCGTCTTAAATTATAAGTAAAGACACTTTATAATTAAGAAGATGCCATTAATCAAATCAACCAGCAGTAGCTCAGTGTTTTAATTATACACAAATATTGTATTTAGTCTCTTCTTTTTGGTTATTCATCACTTCCATCCACTATACTGCTGTCTGTTTATTATTTATTAAATCCAACTGAAGACATGCTATATTTTTTATGAGCATAAGAAAGATGCTTCAAAATTGATACCAACATTACTTTTTTAAACATAAAGCAGAAAATAATATTTATATTTATAACTGCATTATGTATACTGTGCTCTTAGCTGTATACAAATTTGCCTGTAGCAATAATTTCCATTTATTATATATAGACTTTTGATAATTTCACTCCTGCTTCTATACTTAGAGTGTACACACTCTAGATGGGATTTCTAATGGATTATTCACCTTTCTCTCAGGTAACAAAGTTAACTTTCAAGCTTAAGAGAAAACACAGTCATAGACTTTAAAGTGATCAAATCAAAGAGATATATCTTTGGTCTTGTTACCTTGGTTTTCAGCATCAGATAAAGTTATCAAATTAGTTCAAAATCATCATGAATCAAGGACTCAATACTAGTTTAGAACAACTCATAATCTTATTTTTGTTACTAAGAAAGCAGAAAATACAATTTCAGGTATCCAAAAATTGTCAGTCTTTCCATGTTATCTTACATTTTAACTACTGTAAAACTATGACAGTTCGAAATATGCTGTTGTTGGGAGGAAAAGATCCCAGACCTCAAAGTATAAGATTCCTGGAATTTGAGAAATACAGGGTTTACTTCTCACCAAGAGGACTGTGCTTTCCACCTTAATATGGTCAGAGGGAAGCTCGAATTACTGTGCTGTTTAACACTTCAACATTGTCCACGAAGGCTCTGCTTTGAATTGGAAGTCATATTCTGGGAAACTAAGTCCAGGTTAAGGGACCAGTCTAGGTTAAAGAATGTAAATTTAACCACAGTCCCTGTGTCTAAATTTTATTTCCTGTAGGATGGTTCAAGTTCTTCAGACATGCCCAGACAGCCATTAAGAAAAAATAATCATAGGAATATTGATGTCAAATATAGAGCTCACCCCACCACTTTGCAGAAATGTAAATTTCACGTTACGATTTTGGATGTCAAACTCATGAGCTGTTCCAGTTGCTCATCATCACAATCAGTGATGATGGACACCTCACTGAGAGTTCAGTATGTATCCTGATCATGGAGAAGCATTTTCATAAATAGCTACAAACATGAAAAATCAGAGGTCAGTTTAGTCAAAAAGTAAAGGCAGGAGACACCAGCTTAGGAAAGAATAAAGCAATTAGCTGTTTTCCCCCTCAATGAACCAGTTTATACATGCTTCTTCTTCATTGATTATGTCTTGCTTATGCTCTCCAGTCCCCAGCTTCCCTTACTCATACATAGATATGAAGATAATACTATTTGAGACTTGTTTTCTTTTCAGCAGCAGGGTGACAAGTACAGAAGGTGTGCAACAGCACCAGAAAGGGTGTTGGGCCAGGAATGGTGTTTAAATTTGTGAAAGGAAAAAAGGGAGACAGGAGAAAACTTGGTTCCCTGGATTCATAGGTGGCACATGTCCCTGGCCTGAGTCTTGAGGATCCTTTAAGATAACAACTACTGCAACAACTGAGCAGAAAGAGAAAAAATTGTTTGCAGAAATTCTCTTGTGACCCCATGGACTGATTGACAGCTTTATTTACAAATTGTGCCATTTGGCCTTGGCCTTTTGACAACTCTTTTCACAAACGGCAGCTCATGCCTGAAGGAAAGTCATTGAAATACTTCTTTTGATGGCAAGATAATGATTCAGTCATTTTTTGTGTGTGCTTGAAGGGTACTGTTGGGCAGATCAATGAGAGTGGAGAGTTTAAATGCCATTGACATTGTGGGGAGTCACAGTAGCACTGTCATAAAGCTCAAGCTTTAACATAAATGTAATGAACTGGACTTCTATAAACTGAAATCTATCATGGAAACATTTTCTAATGAAGTACTATGCCCTTTTCCTCCTCATTTGATCTCATCACTATCAACACTAACCTATACTGTCTTAGGGATGGATGCATAGAGACATTGGTTTAATTCCAGCTACTTCTAGCCTTCCAAAGATTAGGTATTTAATTTAAGCTACTCAACTTCTGTAGCCAGAGAAGATGTACATTCTCTTCCAAAAGCTTCCTACCCACTACTCTTGGACAGAATAAATGATTGCTTGTGCCCATCTCATTCAAAATGTGCTGGATTTGTTGCACTGGAAATGCCCCTTGCCCTATTTCCAACAGCCATCAAAAGCACTTCACAGTCACAATTCCCACTATGAAATCTCTTCTATTTATCCTGCATTGGCAGTTGGACCTGTTGTAGTCTATGCAGACAGTTTTATTCCTTTGCTCTCCGCTTCTGGATGGTAGTACAAAGACAAAGCAACATGGATAAATTTGCACAGCTTCTGCTGATGCCTCAGATTCCAGTGAATGACTTCTGTCTCTAGAGCCTGTCAGTCTTTTACCTTCGCAAGTTTTATCTGCAGTGGAAATGTGATGTTCAGGATTCAGTTGTGCAAATTATCTTTCTGTGTGTGTGTGTTTGCTTTTTTTTTTTTTTTTTTTTTTTTTTTTTTTTTACCTTTTATAGCTTACATAATAGTAATCTCATTATTTACCATCCCCTACATCTCCAGGTCTTTTGTTGGTTTGTTATTTATTCTGATAGCTACTAGTGGTAGGAGAAAGAAAGCATATAGGAAAAACAAAATTAATCTCTTCTCTTAGTGTGCACTTAATCTGAATTTTCTGGAAAAAAAAAAGTAGCCAATGCCCCCAGTTCAACGTGAAGTGCTTCATCTACACTGTGGGAACAAACAAACAAACAAAAAAAACACTTAAAAAATGTGTGGTCTCTTTTCCAGAAGCCTCGTTTGCGGTGTAAAATGAGTTGGTGTGCTCTTGAACAATTGATCTGGAGTGTCTATAGAGTTTACCTTGTGGCCCCCCCCCCCGGCCCCCCCCCCCCCCCTAAAAAAAAAAAAAAAAAAAAAGTGTAATTTAACACAGACCCAGAGGTCCTACCTTCCAAGACTAGTATTTAGTACTCATTAAGAGTATAGGACTTGGATATCTGTGTGGAGTAGTTGACATTACAAAGTGGAGTTTTATGCAGGGTCATTTAAGGCAGCAGACACCTACCTGGCTCAAGAGCTACAGAAAGAATAACCCATGAGCATAGTACACTTTTGGTACTGCCACACTGTTGTGGGGACTGAGCTTTTGTTTTTCTTTACTTACATACCATGCTTCTGATTAAAGTAGTTTGGTTAAGTGGAAAGTTTAAAAGTTTATGCCATCTATGGCATCTATGTCATCTATGTGCTAAAGGGAACAGAAATAAGCTTGTATTCCCTTAGGGTTGGTTACACGTTCACATGAGCTAGGGCTGTCAGTTATTCTCTTCAAATTCTCCCCAAAGAAAATCAGGTACTAAATAACCCCTTGAAAGCTGTGTAGCAACATGTGTCATCATACATAAAGCTTTCAATAACCAGGAACTTAACTGAGTTTCTTTAGGAAAATAGAAATCTTAACATATTAATTTATTTAATGAATTTCACTCCTCTTTCTCTCTGTAAATTATCCAAACAGAAATCTAGACTTTCTCAGAGTTGTACACATAAATTTCTGCAAATGATTTCCAACCTTCAGATTATGTGGGAGACACAGTTTTTATTTCCAGAAAGTTTTGCATCTTCTACTCATGGTGAAGGGAGGGGAAAGCTGTCACTTCTAAGTGTCTGTGTGAGTAAAAAATGTTTTGTTGTTGTTGTTTGTTTGTTTGTTTTTTTGTTTTTCCGGTTTTTGTTCAGAAGAATGTACATGTAGTTTATCAGTTTCATGAATGACTTTTCACCAGCAACTGTAAAGTAATCACTTTTTTTTAATCACATTTTTTTAATCACATAAAGTAATCACATTTTTATAATGATGACTCTTATTAAACACTAGCTTCATATTCAAGGATGATCCTTCTTTCAAAGTCAGGTATAATATGGCTGCTTTCCATTCAAGAAACCCACTTAATATTTGAAACCTATATTTAATGATAACTAATCCAAATCTGGGAAGGTTAGCACTTCTGATTGTCAGACTTTCCACCTGAGGGATAGGTTATGTCATATTGAAAAGAAGATAGCGCTTATGAATAACGATTGGGAATAGAAAACATCTGACATAAATTTAACCATGTAAGAACAAGACATCCAGTCTAAAGGTTCTCTGTTTTGTTAAAGAATAAACAGAAGTACATTTAAAATGTGGCCTAACCACTCTTGTGGGATCCCATCTTTAGGATGGTCTAAAAACACCCCATCCAAGTGGCTTAAACTATACAGAGACTAGATGATCAATTTAGACAAGGCATCTGGCTTTTTAGCAACAAAAAACTGAAGGTGAATTAAGCTAGAAAAATTATTTTGGGAGTGGGTAAAATAGTGGAACAATTAATAAGTGAAAGAAATAAAATTAAACCAAACAGATATTTTACCTGTCCTTTAAAGACTTCTATTTAGTGATATCCCCAGTCTGTTTTCTTGTATTCTATAATTATCCTTTTCATTGAGTCAAAATCTATTATCCTGCTGTGCAACATTTCTTGCTCCAAATCAACACCTGCCAAATAAAAACTATCCTCATTTTCATTGACTTTAATTTTCATGTCTGAAGATTCCTGAATATACTGTGAAGTTTATTAAAGGTCTGGCTGGGATCTTTATAGCAATCAATTATTCCTTTCCCTTGTAAGTTCTTACGATATCCTCCCTGGTCAAAAACCTGACTTCTTTATTATAATAGAATCAGTGACAGAAAGCAGCTGTCAGCATCATAATCGAAGGGTTTAATTCTGAAGTATGAAATCATCTACCAGAGGAAGGGCAGAGCAGTGAATAGAAGATTAAATGAATGAGGAAGAGAGAACATAAGAACTCTAACTGATTATCTCAGTAAATCTAGGTTAAGATATTTATTTGCTTATGCTGCCATTTTAAATTCAGCCCTTTTGTTTTAATTCTTGTTCATGTAAAGTGATCTTTGTCTACTTGGCACAACATGCAAATGGTGTCTTGTATGACTGTGCTGTCTTAATAGACCTGCACCATGTGGAACAATGACCCAAAGCATAAATGCCAAAAGAAACAGGATTGCATATAAAACTTTTATCTGGAGAGGGATATTTTTGTCTTGATGTATGGCAAAGGCACAGAGAAGAGGGTCTCTTTTTGTTGGTAACAAAATCATCTTGGCTTAGCTTGTCCACCTGGTTAATTTTAAAGTTTTATGTATTCTTATATTTACTTTTATTGAAAGTGAATTTTTTATTATTTTACTCTCTCATTCTGTAAATCAGAAGAAAGAGTAGTCTGTTTGATTCTCCTATTGATGAATACAGAAAAGTATTTTTTCCTCAGGATCTGATTATCCACATTTTCTTAGAATAATTAGTTGGACAATGGTATTCCATGATAAATGGGAAAAAAATATAGGGCAAATGATGTCTTGGTGGTGACAGACTATGATGATTTACTAGAGCCTCATTGGATGTAGAAATGGCTTTTCAAAAGCTATAGCTTTAAATAGAAAAGCCTCTGTCCAGCCTCTTTTGCTCTGCCCTTGACTTTCATAGTATTTTCTTAGTAGTAAATAAATAAATAAATGGGATCGGTAAAACCTTAGTGTCCTCTTTTCCAAGCTACAGTCTCATAGGTATGTCCCACCACCCGTCTCCAAAACACCACACTTAACTGACTTCACAGAGATTAATAAGAAGAGTTTATGCCTTCACCAAACAGAAGGATTTACTCTAAACAATTTAGACTACTGTACTGTGGTGAGCTGAGCTGATGGTAAATATAATTTCTGCTGGATTTTCTTTTATTTTTCTACTGGATTTTCGCTCTTTTCTTTTCTTTTCTTTTCTTTTCTTTTCTTTTCTTTTCTTTTCTTTTCTTTTCTTTTCTTTTCTTTTCTTTTCTTTTCTTTTCTTTTC
>NC_048899.1:27951968-27965038 GCF_011077185.1 Oxyura jamaicensis | reverse complement strand
CTCTCTCTTCTCTTCTCTTCTCTTCTCTTCTCTTCTCTTCTCTTCTCTTCTCTTCTCTTCTCTTCTCTTCTCTTCTCTTCTCTTCTCTTCTCTTCTCTTCTCTTCTCTTCTCTGACATATTGACATAACAACATATCAGCAAAAGACTATTGATGACAAATAAAAGTTCATTAAGTATTTTATGCTGGTAGTTTGTTCTTCCTAAGTATATTGCAAAGCCAAATTAGGAAACGTCTGAATAAAAATCTATTTATATTTGTACATTTTTTTTTTCTGTGTAACTATAGGTATCTACATGCATGCATACTGGAACTGACTTCTTTTTTCCTTGGAAGTATGTCTATCAGTGAAACCTTGTCAGAGCTTGATGAAATAATTTAAGGACTGGAGGAAGTACAGATGAATCAGTGCAGTGCTATGCTTGTCCTAAATGTACCTGCTGAGGAAAGTTACCTCCAGTGTAAGTTAATTAGTCCTATAATAAGTTATTATCCCTGTATGGTGTAGCATTATGGTCTGTGACCATGTCATCCAGGGCCAGACTGTACCCTTCTTACAAGAATTGCACTGAGCCATGGAGATGCATCTCAAGTAATTAGTGACTGTGAAATCATGCCTTCTCCGTGGATGTCAGGGTGAATGGTATGCTGAACTGTCCTGCCACTGTATTCATGCCTCAGAAAGTAACTATTCTCAGTGGATAAGAATAGTCTATGATCCATCATACACTGTCACTTTGAGTAAAAAGTATACTTAATGCCAGTTGTGGTTCTTATCTTCTGCTCATATATTAACACCTAGCGAAGTTGGTATAAAGTGTAAAGAGTACCTCACTGGTACTTTTATGTTAAATATTTTAGATTTTGACGTATTTACCTTTCTGAAGTTCCTATACATGATGCATGTTTTTAAATGGAATATAGCATAACAGTCATCTGAGTTATCTAATAATAATGAGTTTTGTGGGAAACTAAGAATCATAGAATCATAGAATCATTTCCTAAGGAAGAGACTGCTGGAGGTAATCTGACATAATCTCCAGCACCCCTTGCTCAGTCTGGACATCATATTCATGTTACTTAAGTACTATATGAGTGATAATTCAGTCAAAGAATATACATTTTTAGAGTTCTCTAAGCAAGTATGAATTTTGTTTTAGGTCTGTAATTCACTAAGGTCAAGGGAGCATAAAAGGGCTTAACAACTTAAAAATTTATTAGTAGACTTCTGTAATTTAGTCTTGAATCATACATCTTTCATTGTCATCTCTCTTAGAAACTCATGTACCAAAATCATACATAATTGTTTTCACCAACAGAATGTTGGTGGAATATATATATATAAGAAGTGAGCTGTTATTTATATAAGTTCAGTAAGGTAGAACTAGGACAACAAAACATAATTTATGTCAATTTTGTGAATTGGATTATTGATGTTCTTCCTTACCAATTCCAATAGCATTGATAGAAACCTACCCTTTGTGGACTATAAGCTAACTAACATATCATCATTCAGTATCTATTTTTCTTTGTGCTAAACTGGAACAGCAACAATTAAATCAATGAAACAGAATCAGTTTGCATCAGCAGAGAATCTGATACATTACTTTTGGGATATTTTACAACTTTTCACATTGATGATGCTCCCTTTGAACTCAGTGATGATTTCAGCTTTGCTAGCCTTGCATGTAAAACATATGTAACTTGGAAAGGGTTGAAACTTCTTGAGAATAAGGATTAAAAATTTGGAGAGTTAGCTAATGAGGTACATTCTCGTCTCCCTGTGAGTTAGCAGGTGTTGAAAGATCACCACTTATCTCCTAGTTTTCAGTATATTTTCTTATTAGAGAGATGGTTAGCCAGCTCTGTGTGTCTCAAAAGGACAGGAGGAAGGAAATGATTCCTCCTTCGATCTGAGCATTAAGACTTTCCATTAAGGATGTCTTTGAAAGCATTCTCACATCACAGAAGACCACCACAAGCACCCAGGACACTACCATGCAACAGATTTTAATCCCATTTTCATTGATTCTAATATTTAACTCACTTTTCTCTTTTAAATATATATAGATTTTTTTTTTTTAATTAGCTAGAAACTCTCAGAACTGTTTGTTAAAAGCAACATGAATGTTTTCACCTACTCAGCACATTCTCGTAACGCTGGCTCTGTTTTTACTTCAGTAAGCATGATGATCATCATGATCTCATCCATCAATAATTTAATCCATTCTCAGTGTATTCTGAGTTCTCTGCCTTTATTTAAGTTATTTAGTATATTGTGGAATACCTGCAGTGTTGTCATACATATCTGTTTTCAGCAGCAGAATAGCCAAGCTTGACTCTCTAGCTTAAAATCTTTCCTGCAAAAGCAGGTGATAAGTAAAAGGTTCATCACCACCTTCAAAATAATAATAACAATAATAATAATAATATTAATAAGGGAAAGACAAGGAAAACCAAATATTACTGAAGAAAAATGAGCATGAATGATCTTAATGCCATCCCTGAATTCTCAACGCAGAAAATATCCTAAGACAATAAGTGAGATATGATTCCCAGTTTCTCAGTGACAAAAATGTGAAGTTGTTCCAGAATAGGCTTCCAGATGAGAGCAGAAAGGTGTTGGAAATTCAGACATTAATCAGAGTATCAGACTGTTTACACTGACTTCTTAATCAGTTTAGATTTCCTTGACCGTTTTTCCATGAAATCTAGAGTTTACTACTAATCTGTATATGTAATGCTATCAGCTCTGGGAGAGCTGCTCATCCAGATCTGATTTAGGAATGATACGTCTACTGGAAATATCTCCCTTGCTCTTCCATTTTTTTTCAGGATTTGCTCCTTGGCTTTCAGCTATCAAAAGATTGTACCTAAGGTACAATTTGAAGTCACTGATGACGTAAATAGCAACACCTCCACCAAGAAAATTGATTATCTTGGATGAAATGGAGTTGCACATTTCACTGACGTTTTTGTAATGATTTCATGTGTTTGGAGTTGCAAAAATATTAATGACTACCTCGCAACCAGTCTCCATTAAACATATGCTATTTTCTGCTATAGAGAAAAAAAAATGATGATAATGATTATTTTCAATTATGATGTCATCCTATGCCAAATAGAAATAAGCTCTGTAAGATTTATAATATTACTTATATCAATTATTTACATGTCAAAGTCCATGAAGTTTCCATGATCAGAAATTTGTGTGTCTTTCTTTTTTCTTTAGGAAACTTAGGAATTCATCTTTCTTAACAAATGAGGCTGTGTGAAAAATATTTATTGCCTCTCATTTCAAACAGCCCTCTTTAGTCATAAAAGAGTATAAAAGAAACATGAAAGCAATTTGCTGCATGGTAGATAATATTAATGACCTGCCACAATCATACCTCCTTGTTTGATCTGTGGCTTTTATTTTTTTTAAGTGACAGATTGCAACAGAGAATGTTTGGTGTCAGTTGTGTCCTGTTCTCTACTTCCTGTTAGTAAGAAATGCAGCAAATGGCTTTATCTAGTGTCAAAACCAGGTACCATCAGCAGTACTGGTGTAACTCTGACAGGACCCATAGTGAATGCTTAGGGAAAGAACATAAGAAGCTGGGAAACCAGTGTCCTCCTATTAAGCTGGAGGATCCCTTTTTCCTGATAGCAGTAGCTGTTGATTGCAAACATTCTATTCATCATATTTAATTCTGTCATCAATTTGTGAATTCCCTCTGAAACAAACATGGCAGTCTTCTGTAATCATTCAACAGGAGCCTTAACATACTAGGGTCTTTTAATCCTTGTCTCTGGGATTGATCCACAGCTAACAATGTTGATGGAAACACTTTAGCACTGAGAGCATGTTTGACAGAATAATATCTCATTCCGGAAGGCCCGAAGACATCAGAGCCCAGGCTAAAAGACTGAATGACAATGGCTGGAGCTGCTATGATGGCACTCAAGGTGGCAATCCGGTGTCTGGGCTCTCATGTCAAGCCTGGGAGAGCTAGGCACCTTGTGAGAGCAGTGAGTTGGATGGTAAGATATTGAGAACAGACCAATAGGACTTGCATGGTGTGTGGTATGTGTCTGGAGTGCACCGCTCTACCCATTTGAGAGGGTGTATGCTCTGGAAGGAGGCCCTTCCGTTTCCTCATCCCATTCCACTGTGAAACAGGGAGACACAAAGTATGTCCACAAAGGTAATGCTGAATATATAGGGCTTGGATATTTACTGCTTCCAGCTGGACAGAGTGTATTTCTTCACTTCCCATGCTGGTCTTCAAGTATTAGGTGTCCATATAAGAACCAGTGGGCTTCAGAATTTCAAACAGAAAAAAAAAAAAAAAAAAAAAGCCAGAGCTTTAGGTATTCCTAGTGACTTACTGTCCTCCTGCATGGAATTTGTTAGCTGAGTTCACTTCGTGAATACAAATCTGCCTGCCTGCAACCACATAAAAAGAGTTTTTGAAATCCTATGGATTTCAGACTGGTTTGTTAAAATACCTGCCTCCCGATAGAGTCTATTGTGTCTTGAACTATCTTCCACTTGATAGTTTTAACAAGAGCTTTTTAAACTGGTGATGGATAAAGAAAAATAGAGTGTAGTCAAGTATGTCATGAGACCTGGCACTCAATATCAGCAACAATAGCAAAGCGATTGCTTAGGAAAGTCTCCATTTGCAGCTCACCCATGCTGCCTACAGGTATAACACATGGTAGGTAGTCAAGCTCTGTGGTTCTGTTTAGACAGCTGTGTTCCCCTGTTCTCACCCCAGCTCTAGCTCAATCTTTCTAATTTCTTTGATTGAGATATTCAAAGTGACGTGTTCAATGTTTTAAGTATGGTTGGAAGTATTAACAATAGAGATAGGTAACAAAAACAGAGAAGAGGAGGCTCAGGGAGGACCTTATTAATGTGTATAAATACCCAAGGGAAGTATACAATGAAGACAGAGACATCCTATTTTCACTGGTACCCAGTGCCAGGATCCCTCACATCAGGTGTGTCGATGTTGGAGCACAGGCACAGGTTGCCCTGAGAGTTTGTGGAGTCTCCCTACCTAGAGATCTTCAAAAGTCATCTCAACATGGTCCTGGACAATCTGTTCTGGGTGTACCTACTTGTGTAGAAGGGTTGGACCAGGTGGCCTCCAGATGTCCCTTTCAACCTCAGCATTCTGTGATTCTGTGATAAATGATACTATGAGATGATGAAGGGCTGTATACGTTTGAAGAATATAATCGCAGTTATGAAAAGTTTTGAGCTCTGCTATGGGATTTTGGATAGTTTGATTTTGAGATTTTTTTTTCTCTGAAAGGTTATGCTTGTCTCTGAACAGATTTACAAAAAAGCCTGTACAGACATCCAGCAAATAAAAGCAAATCCTTAAATATTGTGAATGCACCTACAGGGCTCAGCCCAAGAGACATCTGCATAAAATTGTCCACATTCTTTCAGCTGAGCAATAGGCACAAAGCAGGGGATATATTGATAGAGTATATTAAGCTAGACTGTTATATATGGAAGGGTCTTACAGTTCAGCTAAAGTTACACTTGAGGCTGTTCTGCAAAATATGTTAGCACAATTAATGTCACTACCAGATAACCAGTCACTGTAAATACCATTGGAGTGATTTCTTATATTTTTTATAGAAATACCATTTAAGAAGTAAACTTTCCGAATGTATCCCTGAAAATCAGAGGTCAATTAAATAACCTACAAACCAACAGGCAAATTCCATTCCCCGTTCAAGGCAAGTGTTATCTCCTTTGACAAGAGTGGGCTAGTGGGAAATGAATAAATTGATACTTTTTTTTTTTTTCTTTTTTTTTTTTTTTTCTAGAATAAGCTCTGTATTAAGTGTTCAGTCTGTCCTTTATGCTTGTTTAATGTTCAGCCGTTGTTAGAGTGGACCATTTTATAGCCAAGAAGGCAAGTCCATTTTATGCCACAAAATTTCATCTGTCCCCTCCTGGCTTCATGACATCCTTGTAAACCTACTGACTACATTGCCTTACTAGCACTTCTACCTGCATAGGTCTGCATCTCTGCTGTTTAACACAGGTTTACGCTCACTATAAATTAATTAAATGTTGTACAGTAATATTTAGAGGACTAGGTGAAGACAGAGACTTGCATAGTATGTGTTATGACAGAAAAGCACCTTGTGTAAGCATGTGTACTGTTTAGAAACGTGAATGATAAGGAGAGTGGCAGAAGGAGAAACTTGCCTTAACAGCAAATTGAGGGCAGAACCAAGGACAGGGTTTTGCTCATTGAAGCTATCCTCACTGGGCAATATGTTCCTGCATAGCATTGAACAATATGAATTGCTGTAGATATAGCTCTGTTTTCTCCTTTTATCAATCACATAATGAAAATCTAATTAAATTTATTTATTTATTTACTTATTTATTGAAACAAATCTGTATGGGAGACCTATTGGAGCCTTCTCAGCCTTTAATAAATGCTTTTGCATCTTAATTATTGGTCAGTTGTAGCCAGATTGAAGTCTATGTCCTCTTTTTTTCTGGATACTTACCAAAAGGTTTATTCTGTCATCATAGTATCCCTTCCAGACAAGTAAAAGCAGAGCAGAAAAGACATTTCTCTTTCAGTTATCATTTTGCAAATCTGGTTAAATTAAAAGATTTAGTAAAATCACAACGTTATTTACCTTGATTATTATTATTATTATTATTGCAAACTTTAAATCAGCATTTACTTTGCAATCTTCTTAAGTAAGTTATGAGAACTATTCTAGAAACTCACACTTATCTAACCCCATATCAAAATACCCCATACCAAATCCCCCCATGATTCTCAGGAAACATTATCTGCTGTAGGCAAGGCAAACAAAGGGACCTGATGTAAACCCATTACAGTTATTAAAAGTTCTTCCCAATATATTTCTGTTCAGTACCCAAGACCCTGTTTCAAGTAGCTGTTATCTAAGCAGCTTACCATGAGACCACAAGACCAGGGTGATTACAACCCAATTCTCAAACCAGCAATTCAGCTAGAAACAGTGAGTCTCTGCACTTCCTTGTTCTTGCTGTTTGTTCCCAACATCCCAATTTCAGTGCAAGATAGGGGCAATTCCAGTTTTTACTAAAAACTGCAACCTGATTGAATTTTGAGAAATTTAAGAAGATATAAAAGATGATAAAATTGATCTTTGATATTAGTTCTTGATATAAGGCAGTTGAGATTTCAGCAAATTTTGGGATGCCATTAGTTGCTAAAATATAGAAGAAAAGTGATTTGTGTGTGTGTTTATGTTTCTCAAATAGAATAGTGCTTAAAAAAAATCACAGTTTATGTGAGGTGAAGTCCCTTTTAGAGCTTTTCTTGCATATTATGTCTGTGTTAGAAATTTAGAGAACAGCCTTATGTGGGACTAAGTAAGAGGTGAAATATGTCTAAACCTTACAATAAACAATGCTGAAAGCATGCATCTTTAACTTATTTTATGAATTATTTTCATTTTTCATGGTTTTAAATATCATTTTGGAACTGTCTTTCTGTATAATTGACAATTGTTTTTTTAATGCCTAAGTTTCTGAAGCAATGTCTGTTTCCTGACCTCTGACAGCCTCTCGGAAGTTTTAATTTCTGAAAGAAGATACTAGAATGTGTACTACCTACTCTAAAAGAGTCAGTTTGAAAAATAATATAATAAAACATCACTTTTGTTTTACACCAACAATGAGAGATTAAGAAATTATCTGCTTTTTTTTTTTTTTTTTTTTTTTTTTTTGTATGGTTTGATTTGTTTTTTATTACTTATCTTTTAAGACAGTGTGTGTATTGTCTAAATTTGACTTCCTTGACAGGAACAGCAAGATCCACCTTCTCACCGAGGAGTCATTTCAGCCCACATACAGCAAAAGTATGTGAGGAGCAGAGCTGGAAAGTATCTGACAGGTCCACTTTGTGACAAACTTTAAATTTGTTCGTATTCTGCCTTGGAACGGAAACAATCTTTGATTTTATTTTTATTTTTATTTTTTAAATTAAATTGTATGCAGAGACAAGTCTGAAGCAAGTCTGCATCTTCCTCTCACTCTACTGAAGAAGTCATCATGCTTAAAGATGGTTAGTGGCAGAAGACTGTTTGGCCATTTTAGAAGTGGGTGATCAGAGACAGTGGTACCAACAAAGCAAGTGTCACTAGACTGGACATATGATACTCAGTTTATCATTTCTTTAGCCAGCTTGTCAACGTGTATAAACTAAGGAGAGGCAACAGAGAGAACTTCTTTGAATTTTAAGAAAATATCAAAATTCGGACCCTTCTTCCCCCAACACACCTCAGTCCCCCCAGTTCAATAGTAATGGTGACATAAAATGTATTATCCTGTTCCTGGGATTTGATATTCTTTTATTCCTTATGTTTCTTCTAAATACATTTTTTATCATTTAGGTAAAACATGGTTGGATCTAATTTACAAAGCACAGTTGAACTGTAAATCAATAGTTTGTTTCTTAGTTGAAAATCTACTGAAAATAAATGAAAATGTAGTAAATAAATAAATAAATAAACTTTCTTTCTGACACTGAAGTGAATATTGAGTCTAAGCACTTACTTGCCAGTGGATTCCACAGAGCTATTATGTTGGCACTAGATTAAGTGTGTGAAATGACATTTGTTTATTTAGTTTTTATGCAGTAGATTTTTGTTATTATTTTTTCCTTATGAGCAACACCAAGTTTATCCTCATAAGTGAGTGAGTGTTCTAAGTGGTGTCTACAGACCGTGCACTACGCATGATCAGTGAGTGATGGAGTGTTTTATCCAGCCCTTCATGAAGTAATGATAAGGGTAATTGGCACTCCAGACTTCTAGGCAGTTAAGAAGAAGAGGGTGATGGAAAACAGCTATTTTCTGAATCACAGTTTGCCATGCAAATCCCAAAAGGGCTTCCATAAATCTTAGCTGTCAGACTTAAATATTTCTAATTAACATATTTTTGTCTTTAAGAACAAATTATCTTCTTTTCCCTGATTTTCTTTTCACTTATTTTGCTATACATATAATTTGTTGGTACTGTCTTCCCAGCTGTAAATCAAGACAGCTCAGTATTTCAGTAGGGCTGTACTGATTTACATTCACAGTGGACCCACCACAGGTTCTCTGCTTTTCATTTACCTTTTCACTTCTAAAATTCAAAAGAAGCACTCAGGGAGTGTAGCTGAGACTCCAATTCATTCTGACATGGACATTGGGCCGTTTAATGCCATGAAAGGAAACTGCCTGACATGTTTTCCAGAACACCTCTGATAGAGTTGTTCCTACTCTTTACTTCATTAAACAAATATCACTGCTGATCAATACTGAGTATCAAAACTCTGATATTTCTGTAAATATCGCATACATTCTACTTCCATTTGTATACTTTTTCATCATTAGGCCTTTTCATAGGAAATCATCATTTCATAGGAAATATATTTTAATCTGTTTACATTAGAGACAATTTTCAATATCATATTGATTTGGATCATGATTCCTGACCAATTGTAATTGTTTTGTCTGGTTTTACAAAGGAACATCCACCCTCTTTCTGAAGCAAAATAAAGCAAAGCAAAAACAAAACAAAACACAACAAAAACAACAACAAATCAATTTGAATAAAAGAAAGCATAATTTCTTAATATAAAAGATTGCAGCAGTGTGTAGCACTATTGAGAATGTCATGTACTGAAGAAAAGTTCTTCAAAGTCTTTATGTGTTTGTTTGTTTGTTCATTTCCCTGAGTCTCTATATTAAAGAATTGACATCAGATGCAGAACAAGACAAAGCCAAAAGAAAGAAAAAATGTGTTTTATAAAACATTGTATGGACGCAGCCTTCATGTTCCTTTCAGCCCTGAAGCAGATGGGAAAGAGTAAAGAATAAAGCTGTTCTGAAGGAGCATATGAGTCAGTTAGATATGCATGAATATTTATTTTAAGCATGAGGACACTTTCATAGTCCTCAGCCAAAGCTACAGATAATTAAGGATGGCAATAAGAGGAGGAGAAGAAAAAAAGTAGACATAATTTTGAATTTTAAAAATTCTTCTTCTTCTTTTTTTTTTTTTTTTTTTAGTTGCAAAGTTTTGTTATTATTTTCTTGATATATTAACTTGAATTTTTAAGGAAATTACAGAATCGTATTTTGTTTACAAAGTATGTATATAATATTTACAATTGGTTCAAATACTGTTTCTGAAATAAAACAATATTTGAGCAAAACTGAAATTTACCATACCAAATGCATTTATTGATATAAAATCTTGAAGACTAATGGGAGAAAAGAAATGCAAATACAAACCATTTAAAGAAGTTCACCACATTGTCTTTCTGGTACTTTTCTAATAGAACGTTTACATTCAATATTGAAAAATTACTCTATATTTAAACATATCTTTTTTTCATCACATATTTGGTGCTAGACAGGTACTTTAATTATTGTCTTATCTGGAACATAGGGAGTAACATTCCAATTGCTTATACTTCAGAGGAGGCATACGAAGTTCTGAGTTACCTAGTTGACAGCAACTATTTGTTATAAAGCCAAGTATTGTTTTAGGATTATGTTAACATCTATAATTTTGTTTACCTATGGACTATCTAATCCCCTTTATTGCAGTTTTTCTTGCCGTGTTTTGGAGATCAATCTCAAAGTCCTTCATTGGGAAAAAAAAATGCCAGACAAGAATATATTTTTTATAGTATCTGGTTTGCTAGGCAAACTCCTGACATTCTCCAGATCTGCACAAATCCACAAACTCCTCCTGGCATCTGAAAACTGTACCTAGCTTTGTAACAGCAGCAGCAAGACCTGCTTTTATTGTCTATACTACTTTGTCCCAGTGAACTTCCTCAGAGACTGTGGGAGGCCAGAAGATTTCTGGGAAGTCTCTCATACTTTAGTGCCTTGGTGTGAGCAGGGGAGTTACAGGAGAAAAACACCAAACACTAGAAGGTTGAAATACCCTAAACCTGGCAAGAAAGGGCTGCAATTTATGCATACGTGCACCTGTGTGGAGTATTCCTGAAACTGGATTATTAGGCCTAAAATATAGTGAGGAAGAGAGGGACATCATGAGTGAGGGCATATGCTCTTCAAACCACCCACCATCTTGTTATGTTTACCTGTTTACTTACTGTTCAGGCTTTTGAACCATAATTAATGGTATGACTATAGGCTCTGTCCTCAGGGAGCAGATACGGGGTCTGCCAGGATTCAGGAGACTCAGCCATGGTGAGGTCCAGCCTGCTCCCCCATGACTTAATATTATTCGTATGTAGCTCTGTGACTTCTCCAGTCTTTGGCTAGTCTTTCCTATAATGATCAATTAATGTCTGTCACAGTAGGCTTCACAGGCCTTTGATGAGGACTGAGGTTACGACAGGTTTGAGACTGGGCTCAGATTCTTCAGCTAATGTCTGATGTTTGGAGCAAAACTGATGGCTCACACTTGAAACAGGCACCTTCCATCATGTAACCTGACTACCCAGGAACCTGGGGACTATATTTTTCTCAGTACAAGCATTTTAGTAAACCAGAAAACCTCTAGAATGATTGTACACAGTATAATGAAGTTCATCACAGAACACGTCAGCTGGCTTATTTCAATTTTTGCACTATTCCCCAAAGAACCATTAGTTTTTCCTCTGCAGGTGATTCTCCCAGTAAAGTCTCAGCCTTGGTATAAATTCAGCTTTTTTGTGCTTTCAATTTCTAGGTTTTTATTCATGAGTTTGAATTTAAGTACATGAGCAGCTTTATTGAAGTTTGCAGAATGGCATTAACCATATGTTTCATTAAATTATTGAATCAGGGCTCTCACTGTGTTTACATCAGCACAGAAGAAAATAATATCTGCAAAGAGGTATAACTGATCAGACCAGGATGATGTTGGTTCTCCTTCAAGGGAGACCTTAGACCAGAGGCACTCTGAAGGTTTTCTCCAGCCCACACTCTACAGTTCTATGAAGTAGTAGGTGAAAATATCTGCACAGAAGGTGTGATGGAATTTAAGATTCATACAGCTGAACCTGGGAACCCAGATCATTCACGGTACATGACAGCCTCTCTTGGATGAGATGCTGTAGGTTAATGAATAGGCATAGGTTAATTAATATTATTTAAAATAACATACTTGGCTACATTAGTGATTGATCCAAATTTTGAATTACATTCAGAGATGTTATGTGACAAAATAAAATTATGTGAATTGGGCTTCAGTTTCCTCTCAAGTCTGGAGCCTTAATAACTGACTCTGTACTTGACCAACAATTTGTAATGAAAATGTCCTTATTTAAACCAGCAGAATCCATAAGTGGATGAACATGTGGTGGACATCTGGATGGCTTAAGTGAGACTGGTAAAGGAGATCCTGAGCTAGCATAAAAGAAGGCTGAGAAGGATCTCTGTTTTCTACAGCTTCAAAACACTGTCACAGTGGAGATCTGCTATAAATGCAGATTAGCTATAAATTGAGAAAGAAACATGAAACTCAGAAACTCAGAAAATTTATTTTTACAGCTGTCCAAATAATGACATTTCTTGTGTGAATACTAAGACACTAACTGTAATGTTGTGTCCAAGTTTAAGCACTGCACTTAGACAAAAGATAATGGACCATTTCAAAATATCCAGAGTGCAATGAAAATGTTGTAAGACCCTGGAAGTATGATCAGTAAGAAAGGGCCAAAAATGTGTCTGATAAATGAAGTCATTGGGATTCTTTAATAAAAAACAAAACAAAACAAAACAAACTGATAAGGACCATGATAGTGATCATCAAACATAAAAAGCTGTTGCAAAAAAAGAAATGAATATTTTTTCCTTCATGTCCACTGTGGATAGTACAAAAAGCAATGGCATTTTTAATAGTGGCAAGGGAAATTTAACTTGGATGTTAAAAAAGAAAGAAAGAAAGAAAGAAAGAAAGAAAGAAAGAAAGAAAGAAAGAAAGAAAGAAAGAAAGAAAGAAAGAAAGAAAGAAAGAAAGAAAGAAAGAAAGAAAGAAAGAAAGAAAGAAAGAAAGAAAGAAAGAAAGAAAGAAAGAAAGAAAGAAAGAAAGAA